>NC_066591.1:2697500-2997500 GCF_905475345.1 Vespula vulgaris | reverse complement strand
TATCGTTATCTCGATCATCATTAAAAGATTAAACCACCGTGATTACTTTTCTTATTTTCTTTTCTTCGTTGTCTTATTTTCTCCGTTATATTCGATCCTTAAAAATTTGGAAACACGTGCATTTGCAACGTTCCCTTAAAAAGATACGAATGAATTATTTTTAATTAAAAATGTTACAATTTCGAAAATACAATTTGTTGATATTTATAATCGAATTTTTATCTTTGTCACTATTTGTTATGCAAATCCACGAATTTCTCGATGGTTGTTCGTTACTTGCTTGTCATATAAACGTACGTACACAGGATGTACATCGGATGTAACTGAATTTTGTTTGACAATGCTCGTTCGTTGTAATAAAAATCGATCTTTCTAAAAGGTTTTAAAAATGAAATGTTATCATAAATTTTTCACTTTTTATTCAGAGTTCGTGAATAATCTAGTTCGTGTTTCAGACGGACAAGTACGACAATTTGCGATCGTTCTGAAAACGATCCCCAGAGGTGTCACGTCAGCGAAAATCAAGATTCCGCGTTGAACATCGAAAGCTTCGGGGGATGCGAAAACCGGTGGACGATGTCGACAGGACCAACCTGGGGGTCAAGGTTGTTCCTCGCGTTCGCGACAACCACGATCGTAATCACCAATTATCAGTGCCACTGCGAGAGGACCCATCTACGCGAGAAGCTTGTTAACGGCTACCGAATGATGAGAAATATCACTGGTTTGCAAGGTGAGTTTGCAAATCAATAACGAGCATAGAAAAGTAATTATCTGATGGTATAAAATGTTTGATCCTTTTCTTTAAGTGGTTCGGATTGAAATTTGCAATGTAATAAAATTTAATTAAAACGATTGTCATCGATTACGATTAAAGATATTATCTATGGGTAGAATATAAAAAACAATTTTTCAATAAACTCATCCTAATCGAAAAAAAAAGAAAGTAGAGATAAAATAAGGTCGTAGAGAGATATTGGATTAATTCCTTCAACGTATCTAAACGAGACTTTACTTTCGGATAGACACAAAAACTACGTATGTCCTAGTTCAAACGAAATCGACGAACGCGTATTCACGTACATACGTACCAACGCTATTTAGGTTATTCGAAACCAAGAGAATTTCTCGCGTCTAACGGGGTAGGTATCCGTGAAGGTCTCTGTAATTGCCTAGCAAAAAATTCCTACCAATGAAAATCTACTGTGACATTCGAAAATCCTCGTCGCAAAAAATCTCTCAGGGAAAGGGTGAGAATCGAATGCGATCTGTATAGCGAGCCTATATTTATCACGCGAAAGGCTATCGGACAAAGCCCATGCTAGTTTCCAACCGTTTTCGACTCAGTTGTTTGTACGAGGAAAAAAATATTGTTGAAAAAAAAAAAAAACGAAAAAAGAAAACTGAGGGAACAGATGGCGAGTGATAATGCATGAATGAGAATTTTCAATATTTGCTCACTTGCTCGAACTCTTCCCTCTCTCTCTCTCTCTCTTTCTCTCTTTCTCTTATATCTTTCACATGATATCCTATGTCTACTATTTCTTTTTTATGTCTCTCTTCTCTCCTATTTTTTCTTTCCCTTTTTGGTTGTGTATATTTTTCTTTTCTCTTTCTTTTTTATATTCAATGTAATTTTGTATCATGAATATGTAACTTGTATTACCGAAAATTGAAAAAAATCATTCATTTATCTACCTATGTACGTACGTAGTTTACCTTCTGTACCATATTTTGTTTTTTTTTATTTTGAAATTTTTGGCTTAATTTTCGAATCGGTTCAAGGGTTAGAAAATTTAATCAAAATTCGCCTCGATATCTACTTTCCAGTGGGAGAAGGAAAACGCGTGGGACCGAAACCACCTTTCCATTCTAATATAATAAACGGCGCGCGAAGTCGAAGTGCAAGGAGGCGCGCACCGCTTTAATTACCCGCTCCGGAGTTGATCACTATACGTGGCTAATCCGAGCTACCGACCCAAACCTGCCGGTGATTCGTCTGGCGCAAAAGTTGCACGGAACTTTCTCCTCTCTCTCATACCAACCTAACCAACGAGCTACCAGCATCCCCTTCAGCTTACCTCACGATCCATACTTGCTGCACACTAGCTCGAGTGAGCCAGGAAAACTTTCGTCTCTAGGCCGAATTTTACGAGCCCAAAGCGGCCGTCCTTCTCTAACACCGTACGGATGTTATATGTTCTCTCAATGTTCCTCGATCTCTTTTCCTTTTATTTATTATTCAACGAAGAATCCCAGCCGAATCGTTCGATCTATGCGACAAGAGCTAAAAAAAATATATATATATGTATAAGAAAGATAAGTCAGTCTGCTTTAATTCACTATCTTATCTTCTCTAACTTCAATCGATTGGTTGCACGAGGTTTAATATATACCTCATGCTTTCTTATTTTTATTTAAATAAAAATATGAAGAAACTTCATTGCTGAAGTTTTTGTATTATATTATTTGAAAAGAATTTACGCTTTTAGAAAACTTTTAAAATCTTCATTTTATTTTACACGAGAGATTTTAAACAGCTTCACAATTCTACGTTTATTCTAGTTTTAAATACGTACGAGATTGAATCGGATTATACGATCCACCATGGTTACATTCTCATAAAACTTAATAAACAATTGTTAGCAGGGTTTTTAAAGTAAAGTAGATAAAATCGAATGCCGGTCACCAATGATTTTCAGTCATTAGTGTTAAAGGCTAACGCGTTAAAAGTTGCTCTTTAAGGCTGTTCACCACCTTTCGTTCGGTATATGAAAGATATGGACAAAATATGAGTTAGTATTATATGATGAATATCTTGAATTTTAAAACATGTGAATATAATGGCAAATATAAATAGAATAGAAAATATCATAATTAAACTGAAAAACTTAAATAAAAATAAATAAAAATAAATAGGAACAAATAAGGACAATAAAAAAGTTAAAAAATATTTTCAGTACGTTCCTTTAAGAAATTATTTTAGAATTAGATTTTATATACGTAAACTATCGCCGAGAAAAACCATTATTTTTCGAAACGATTGTTTTTAAAGAAAATGAAGCTCTTTTAAAAGTTCATAAAAATCGTGTCCTTGCTTGAACCTTCGTCTTTAAAATGAAATCTTGTTCATCAAAATCGTTCAAACCTATACTCATTGTTGCCGCAAGCCATTATAAAATCAGGGGTGATAAACAGTTTTAACTAAAGAATTCACGATATTATCATTTCTTTTTTCTACTTTCTTTTCATTCTCTTCTATCTTTGTTCTGTTTTATCGGGAATTACCATCGGAACTTTTTCATACGGTTTAATTATCGCGTAAAATAACCGAAGAGTTTGGATAAAAGTAGAAAGAAAGTTTCGTTTCGAAGATATGAGAGACTTAGAAAGCACTATTTTTCCACGGATATTCAATAGCTATGATTTTTCATCATATTTCTTTTTCTTCTTCGTTTTATTCGTTGTACCGATACATTAGACGAGATTGTTAACGTGAAGAAAAAGAAAAGGAGAAAGAGAAATAAAGAAAAAGAGTGAGAGAGAGGGAGAAAGAAAAAGAGTGAAAGAAAATATAACGAAAGAAGAACTTCTTAGTATCATTAATATTAAGGTTTACGAGTGGAAGAAGCCCAGAGTTTGAGATAAACGAAGGTAAAGATGAGGTCGGATTGAGAGAATACGATGAGACCGTTTGCAATTATAGAACTCTTTCTATCTCTCTCTCTCTCTCTCTCTCTCTCTCCTTCTGTCTCTTCCTTTCTCTCTTTCTCTTCGATGCAAACCCAATCGTTACTCGTTATATCGACTGTAACAAAGCGCAAAGCTCTCGATCAGTTCCATTCTCAATTAATTCTTAGTTCTAGTAAGAACTCGCAAATGAAAAGAATTTGATCGACCATCGCTCGATTAGTTCAGATTAGCCACGGAAAAAGTCACTCGTTAAAAATAACGAGTCACTTTTTACGATTTCATTTATTTATATTAATATTTGACAAGTAAAAACTCTGACGTACATATATCGTACGTAAAAATTTTCTAAAATGGTGCACCCGAATAATAGCACGACTGATCACGCTATCGAACGATCCTGAATTCTTCTTTCCGAAAAACATCTCGCAAATAATTCATTCCGATAATGCGGATTCATTTCACGCTTAACGGATGGATGTCATCGAGTATGCTGTAATTTTCAACGAATCGGGACGAACCTATTATAGGGATATATGCGAAATGGTGATTTACGTTTACCTGTCCGTATGATTTATTCGAGCGTCGCATTTATGTTCACCCGGGTATAGGATGTTCCTTAAATTGTTGAAGCAAAATTTTATGAACAATCGATTTATTATTAATTATATGGATAACAAAGTAATTGTTCAAAAAAAAAAAATAGATTTGGAAACGTTCGATATTCCAAATAAAACTGATTATGTTGTTACGATTTGAGTCCATATTTTTGGAACACTCTATATACTATTCACATAGTCACGAATGTTAGCGATCGTTTGGTTATCGATGTTGGCAGTGGTCAATTCATTGATATAACTTCGTACGTACCTATGTGTATACTTACGTATATAGCTGTAAATCGAATACAACATACCTGCATATATCATGGGAGGGGATCATGTTTGTGTAAGTATAACTCTTAGCGACATAAATTCTCAACGTCGTCGTGACCGCCATAACGATAAAGATCCTCGCGTGATTTCAAAATACATTTACTTCCTTTTCGCACAAAAAAAAGTGTGAAAAAAACTCTTATGTTTTCTTGCCTTCTCCTGGACGTTCTATCGATAGAACGATTTCGCTCGCTGCTGTTGTTGTTGTTGTTGTTGTCGTCGTTGTTCTTGTTGTTGTTATTGCTCCCTCGAGGCAACGTGTCCCATATTACTGGTCGTTAATTGCGTCGAAAGCGTAAATTGCATAGCATACCTTCCGTATCGTGCTATAGACTGTCGAATTTCCAACAGATAGAGACTTTCCTATCAAACTTGATTCATGAATATTTGAGGTAAAAGTAATATCCGTAGATTTCACTTGAACATACTATGGAAAGTTGCATCGTTCATTTTCCATTATGAAATTTATATACCGTTGAAATAAAAAGAAAGAAGAAACTTTAAAGGGATCATTTGTTTTTGAAACTTTTCATCCCATGTCTCCTTGTAAACGTTTAAATTTTTTTTCATTTTCTCTTCTTATTTTTCTTTTTCTTTTTTTTTTTAACTAGATTATAATATTGAAAGTGGAAAAACTTCGGACCAATATCTTAGAATATTCTCTTTCTCTCTTACTCTCTTTCCCTATCTTTTTCTTTATCGACGAGTCAAAACGCTTGGACACGTAATACGTGAGAAAATATTCTAAGTGCACTTACCTGTTATCGCGCGAATCTCGTTTAAAGCTATTGCTACATTATGCCGTAAATGTACGGTCCTTCAGTTATATTATCAGCACTGGTAGTAGTTCCTCCAAATCCTCATGAAATTTTGACGAGATGGTTTGATTTAAAAATAGATACGCATTTAATAAATGTCCTTGGATTATCATGGAAAATGGGAAACAATGAAAATTTTCAATTGTAACGTTATCAATTTATGAATGAATCGAAACAGCTTAAATATGTATGATCTATGAATTTAAAAATCTTGTCAACTCTGTTAACGTAAATGTCCAAATTTCGAATGATTTTCTCGCTTCATTGAAAATCCTGTTTAATCGAATTGTCTATCGAAACACGGATTACAGTTTTCCAACTCTGTAATGAAGTAATGAATTGCATTATTAAACGATGCATAAGCTTTACCATTGATGTGGAAGTGATCGGGACATTATGGAAAGTTAGTACATACATAGATTGTGATTCTGAATTATACGGATTACTGAAGTAAAGAAAAAAAAAATAGATATTGATCTATCAACCGATGAATATCTGTTTACAAAGAAAACTAAGATCAAACGAAGAAAATAGTTTCTATCGTCCGTCGTTGTTTCGAGAGATTTCGATCCCCGTTTTTATCGAGTGAAAACAATCGAACGTTATTGTATTTAATAATTTCATAACGCAAATAATCACGAAAACACTATGCTAGGCCCCTTTTCCTTACGTTCCTCTTAAACGAGGTCATGACGAAAGCATTATTTTACAACCAATCCAGATTTTCAGCACCATTTTCGAACTTCTATGTACGGAAGTTTATTAATATGACATTTATTAACAACTTTCTCTTTTGCATAGAACTGTTTAATTATAATACATAAGATATATGAATAATTAATTAAATTTTACAAAATGATGTCCGTTATTCCCAAGTACCATGATTAAACTATTATATTCGTTCTACGATTTAGATTCCTTCTATAATCTTTATATATATATATATATACATACATACATACATACATACATATATACATACATATATATATATATATATATATATTAAAAGAAAATTATTTTCGTAGAACGGCTAATTAAAAAGAGAATCATGCCACGAATGAACGCTTTCGCTCGATTTAAATTTTTATCGATTCTGACAAAATAATCGGTGGTTACGTATGACCTTGAACATTTGAAGAAGCAATCGATTCTATAAAATGCGTAACAATTCATGCTGAAAAGGTGAAGTGTCAAAGTCCTCAGAATTTTTATACAGTTTAATTGCAAATTCTTTTTAAATATAGAAAAATTCAATGGTAGACTTTTTTTGAGACTTAAAAATATACAAAAGAAGAATTAACTTAATATTCCTTTTTAAATATGAAATTACTAAGTGTAGATATATACATGTACATTTCACATTCAAATAGCATAGCATGAATTGAACGTACATACGTAATGCACGTAAAGTCTCTAGAAAATGAAATGATTAAAAAAACATAAAATTATATACGAGGGAAATGCTAACGAAATGAATAAATTAAATTACTTGTACAATATAGTATAAAGCTTTTCAGATATGTACGTATGACGTACATACGTACAATCTTACGAAACACAATATAACAGTATAGTCGAAGCGAATTTACAAGCGGATTAGATTTGAAGTTACTACATTATTGGGATAGTCTTCTTGGAATTAGTCTGTCTCTGTATTAGAACTATTTTATTGTTAAAATCGAAATTGAAGTAAACAATACATCATCTGGGATTCAAAATTATTACTCGAACGTCCTGCTTATTATCAAGTCTAGTAAGAAATGAATTTGTCGCAAAACAAAAAAAAAGAAAATATATATCTATTGTTATTGTTACAACGTAAATACGCGTGTGTGTATATAAAATAAGTTTCAATGAACCTACGCAGAATAAATCGATCTGAAAATCAATTTCGAAAAATGCTGATGAAAAGGTTATAGCCGGATGAATCGGGACGACTTTTCCGGGTTGAAAAATGTAGAAGCAATTTCGGACTGTGCAGCTTTTAAATCTTGTTCCATTTAACTTCGTGGCATGACAATCCATATTCGTTGGACAGTATAACGTAATTTTCAGTAGTAGCAATTCGAAAATAACGAATACATTGTAACCATGTCGGAGATTCTTTTACTATTTATCCGAGCAACAAGTATTTCTCTTAGTGAAAGACGAGATATTCTATTTCTCCTGTATCTTTTTTTTTCTTTTTACTGTTATATCTACTTTTACTTTTTCTTTTTAAAAAATATACTGTACACGAGTCCAATAATTATTATCTAAATAACGTAAGAAAATTCTTATTTTCACATAGTAAGAAAAATTGTTATACGAGAGAAAGATGCGGCAAAATAAAAAATAAAAAATATATATATATACATAATCTCTACTTACTTCTCGTCTTAATGATGCATCAGGAAACGAAAGTAATATTTACATAGGATAACTCGAAACCTCTGGGAACTCTGTCTAATTGCTTCTCGTTGCAAATTCTTCTTTTCTTTTCTTTTATTTTATTTTTTTTTTCCTTAACGGCCCTCTTTTCTCTCGTCTATTTGCCTTTGAATCGTTAACGTCTCGTTCTCCCATGTCAGTTAATCCCAATCGTATAGAAGGTTCATCCGTACGGGTTCATCTCGTTAACTCCTGACAGTCGAATACCACATACGTAATATACTTAAAATACTTTTTGCTCGTTTTACAGCATGAGAAACGGAAATGTCGGGATCAGAGAACGTATATATGCAATGTTGAAATGTTCGTACCGTTTTTCTTTCTATTCATCTCCTACTCACATCTACCCAACGGACAAATCTATTTTATATTTCCTTTTTTCATAGCTTATCAACGTGACGAAGGAACAAGTTTTAACGTTGGCATTTTTTCTATCCACGGAATATCTCTAAAGATACTATTGTAATACTATATTTCTTTTTTCTTTTATATCCGATATAAAAAATTCTTACATATTCACGCATACGAACGTTGTTAGAATATTTAAATAATACATACGTATACACATACACACGCGCATATAATCGATAGAAAGTATTACGCACTAATTATTTTGATTGAAATTATTATAATCATTCGCTTTCTTTTCTCCAATGAAATGGCTGATATAAAAAATAAATAAATAAATTATACAATTCCTTAACTTGTATCTTTGAATTCTATCAAGCAGATTATAATTACAATGCGCAAACACATTCCTTGAAACTTCAACTCGCTGTACACGTCGCTCTGAACTTGTTATCGTTCTGTTGCACAGTGAAACCGTAGAAGATACTCGAGAATGACGTACTTCCTTGATTAAGTAAGTTCCTATCGAGAAGTCACGAGAAAGTAGTACGAAAATTATGGAATATACTAAGACAGTGATTTTCAAATAACGAGACGTGTTAGATAATATCTATCATTGTATATATTCTTAAGTGAATCTTGTTTTATCAATAAAAATATATATATATGTACGTACACCAAAGTAAAAGCTTAGTTACTTTATAAATAAATCGATTGTAAAACAAATTGTACGTAAAACTATATTCGCATAATGTAAATTATAATTCTTAATCATCCTATAAAAAGGAAATATGATTAACATTTAAAAAAGAGTATATATGTACTTACACGTACATCTGATATATGAGAGTTGAACTAAACCGTCTGTACCGTAGGATGTCTACACACGAACTGAGTTCGACATTGACAAAGAACTTTTAAAAGACCTTGAAGCTAAGATCGTCAACGACGAACTAAGGCAATAGAAAAAAGAAAAACATTACGTCACCTGTAATATCTATACTATATATTCCTAATAGATTTTGTTATTATTTAGAAATCGTTCTGTCTGAGAATACAACTCGCTTAAAAAAAATAATACGGAATAATTCGCTGATTTTTTTTCTTACAGTAATTTCTTAGACTTATAATCGCAATGTTTTAATAAAATTAATAAAATCAAATATCGAGAAAAAAACTTGTTGTCAAGTGTCTCTTGAAATAAAAAAATATAAAAAATTAGAAAAAATCTATTTTATTAAGAAACGATTGAATTTTGGAGCGATTCTTGAATTGATAGTTGACCATTCGAGTGTTTAGCTTCTCTCGGACATAACATGTGAGAAAATTCGCTAAACGTCGGTTTAAAATATATGAGAGTGGGGGTAGCGGCACGTTCCACCGATGAAAAACGAGCGACAAGACGAATGATCCGACGTTCTCGCGCTTTTGCCATAAGGTGATGCGTCGAAACAAATGGTTTTCGTTGGATGTATATTTATTAGAATCGTCTACTCCCATCAGCTCGACCCCCTTTTGATCGTCTTCTTTCAAGTTTGAAGGAAGAACAGAAAGAAAGGAATCAAAAGGAAAATGAGATCTCCTGGAAGATCTTTACGAATGTCCTTCCCGTGACAGTTTCTCGAATGTAAATGAAACGAATGTGTTTCGAAATGAGACTGATGACCTGCAATCTCATA
This sequence comes from Vespula vulgaris, assembly GCF_905475345.1. Lineage (NCBI taxonomy): Eukaryota > Metazoa > Arthropoda > Insecta > Hymenoptera > Vespidae > Vespula > Vespula vulgaris. Next base: position 2,987,597 of record NC_066591.1, on the reverse strand, counting down.
GCTCGATCATTATAACAGACATATGACCATTTGTCCTTCTTTTAATATAAATATAAAAAAAAATCTACATGGACTTTAATTTCAATTCAGATTTTAATTTTAATTTTCAATTCGATTAAATAATTGATTGGATTAATTAATAAAACAAGTATTACAATTTAACTTGAGAATACAATTTTTAAAGCAATCGAACGATTAAACCTATAAATATTGTAATGGCTTTAACACAAACGAAACTATATCAAAATAATTTCGTACGTTAAAGTTTTTCTTTTAATACGCATTTTAAAAAATATAAAAGAACATTGTATTGTCGTAGAAAATTTTTCCACAGAAAAGATCTCGTTTGTTTCCGTGTATTTTTACGATACACCAATGATTGGTCAATTTCACGGGTAAAAAATTCGCCACTAAAACAAAGGGATTTTAAATTCGGGGAAACATCGATCGTAACGAATCGCAATCGAGAAACGACTTTACCATTTCTCGCCCATTTGTTCCAAACGTTTATTATGTACGGTTTCTCCCTCTTTCCTTTCTCTCTCTCCCTCTCTCTTTCTCTTTCAACTACTTCCTTCGCGAATTTTCGGCGATATATAATCCCACCCTCGACAATGCAGCTAAGCGTTAATTATTTGAGTTATATGGTCGACGATGCGGATCGAGGCTCGAAGGTCCATCGTTGAAAGAATCGCCGGCAGAGAACGGACGTCGATAATAGAGCACTTTGGGTCAAGTACTTTAATCTCGAACTCGGAGCGACGAGCGAAAAAGAGAGAAAGAGAGAGAGGGAGTGAGAGTGAGAGAGGAGGAAAAGGGTAAAGAGATGACTGTACATACCATGTACATGTACATATACATACATACATACATATATATATATATATATATATATATATGAATATATACGTGTAAGTGTATATATGTGTGAAAGTGAGAGAGAGAAAATGGCGGGAGATTTTCAAAGGAGAGTTGAAACCTCTCCCCTCCCCATTAGTGCTAATGAAAGGCACGTGCAGTAACTGACCTTTTTCCCTCCTACTCTCATCACTGTACAGAAGTTGTCGAATGTCTAATGGACGCGTGGAGCTTAATTAACGCCCTTTCGCGTGAACACATACACGTGAAAAAAAGGCAGACAACTTGACGGTTTTTCCGTCCTCCATACTATTTCGCTTATTATTATGTTGGTCATTTGTAGATTTATCTCTTGGCTTTGACCAATGTCGTTCGTACTCTTTCTTTTCTTTTGCTTTTCTCTCTTGCAAGAGTTGAAACAAGTATAGTAAAAGCACCAGCAATGCTCTCCAAAGAGAAACCGGACACACAAAGAACATCATTGCAATTATGCGAGATTCTAACGTATTTTCCTCGAATGGAACTTGCTATTCTTCTTGTTTCAGTTCTTCTTGCTTTATAATTATATTATATTATCCCTCTGAAATTACACATTTCTTATCGTATAAATTATTGTCATGGATTGAATGATGTTTGCACTAAAGGAATTACGAATTAGATTGGAATGGAAAAGTTGCAAAGTAAAGTTTGATCGTGAACTCGTTAAAAATTTGTCGAGAATTGTCGTGTCCTTGTCACGATTTTAGATATTCCTAATAGTTAGAGAAGCTCGATTGAAAAGCAATCAGGAAACTCGTGATGCTATGAAAATCGAACGCGAGTGCCGGCCGTTGTTTCTAAAATCGAATGGCGACACGAGAAAGTGCCAGCTGCCAATTCGGATTTACGACCAGGATTATAATGCAACGCGTGGCGTTTTAGTGTCACTAAAATTGCACATGAACGCTTCCAGGATTCTACATGTCTTTGAAAATTGCTCGAATAGAGGTGGCACGCGTCTCGTGAGGAGTAATTAAAATGAGTGAGCGCTCCTAATATATTAGGAGATAGACTAAGAGATAAAGAGAGAGAGAGAGAGGGAAAGCAAATGAGGATATATATATATATATATATATATATATATATATCTTTTGACCTTAATTCTTATCCTCCATTTGATGATCGATCGACCACCTAAATCGAATATATCGTTAAAAATTAAATGGCCTAATTATTGTTGGCTCAGACATTGTCAACAATTCGATAGACACAACTCAAACGATCTCTACGTCCGTATCTATCGAGTTTGGTGGTTGGTTAAACTAGAAAGCGTCTAGTTACTGCATTCTCCTTCTCCGCTTCCTCCAACTTCTCCTCCTCCTCCTTTGTCATAGACCGTAGGTCGAGAGGATTCCAAGGTGATAGGGTAAACTCGGCCGGAGGCAAGACATATACTTCGTCGAAGACGTTCAGTTTCTTATCCAGTGAACCTAGTGTACTGCAACAAAATCGAATCACCAAAGGATAAGTCATTTTCTTCGTCGACGAGACGAAGAGGAATCGATCGTTCGAGCGAAAATCTTCTCAGTAACGATCGATTCAAAGTTCAATGGATGAAAGGAGCAATGTAACTTAATGAAGCGTTTAAGACACACTTTTCTATATATTAACCGCAAAAATATTTTTGTACGTTCTCGTTAATATTCATATCTCCACGGAAAAGCCACGAGTTTTATCTCCGTCTCTAAATTGAAATATCTCTTCGTAAGCCGCTCGTTTTCAGTGAACTTCATTTGGAGAGAAATGCAAATACGATGTAATCGTTAAAAAAACGTAGTTTTCTCCAAAAGAAAGGGGGAATGAACGAAAATATAAAACAAAATGAAAAAAAGGAAAAAGAACGGAGAAGAAAAATGAAAGGGAAAAAAAGATCAAACAAATCAATCAATTAATATTCTTGTTCCGTGTCGAGCACTCGTAACATGGAGTACTTTATTCGCACAATTTTTCACGTACGCACCGCGAATGACGCTTCAATCATCGTTACATTTCGCTTTAGTCGTCCATCCCATTCGCAATACTCTACAAAACGAGAAGTACCGTTGGAAATTTTGTAAAATCCTCTCTTCAATTTCTACGTCATATTACGTAGTTTTATTCTATCTTGGGATATTACTGTATTCCATTTGACTTAGCTAGCATGTATCGCAATACCTTCTATATATTTCAAAGATATTAGGTATCTTGAGTTGCCGTAGAGCAGGAAGAAAACGAGGGATTGACCTCGATGGAACCGAGAACGTAAGAAGGCCTTTACTTGTTTGCCATGTTACTTCGTTCACGGATCCGGAAGATTCTCATATCGGTGACTTTTTGACATACGTAAGAAATTGAAGAGAAACTCTTGGCACCTATGTCGTCTTACATACTATCGACTTACTTACATTCGCTTCGTATATACTTCCTCTACCGATTGTGCATTCTTAAAATCGGGTCATTGATTATTGCTTATTCAGGTTTGTACGAGGAATCATTCGATGGGAAATCACTTCGTTACTTTTCGGAGTTATATTTTTTATCTCGTTCAAAATTAAATATTTTATTATATATATATGCATGTATATGTATATTTAGTTTATAATAACGTTAATTCAAAAAAGGCTGATAAATGTTAAAAATTATCAATATCGTTCGTTTTATGATAACATCGATTCCTATAGAAACGTGTATTTTTCTTTATTATCTTCAATTTCCATCGTCACGCGGGCTTCGCGTTATGAATAAACATTTATGATGCGGCTGTCAATAAATCGTATCTGACAATTTTCATTGATCATTCATTTGACAGGATTTTCGGACGACTCGTTTATAATAAGAATACAGCAACCTCTGAACGAAATCAGAAACTAACTTCCGAAAAGTGATCGATCTCTCGTGAGACAAGCTCAACCTTTATAAATCAACCAGCGCACTATAATATGACACTTTGTAGCTTCGTAAACGTTCAAGAGTAAAAAAAAAAAAAAATGAAAAAAGAGAAGATGGACGATGAAAGAAGTCGTCCTCTAAAACATGGACACCTAACAAGCGAGATATTTTAATACAAGAATAGGAAGTAACTTTCCCTTTTCTTTCTTAAGAAATTGTATAATTTTTTAATAGCGACCTTGCAACGTTAGGCTTTCTTAAAAAGACTTTTTACGAGTCGAGAGGAAGATGAGTGAAAGGAAGAAAAAGAGAAAAAAGAGAGAAAAAGAGAGAAAGAGGGAGAGAGAAAGAGAGAAACAGACAGAAACGCTTTTCCACGCTTGTTTTTCTCCACTCGAGCTGGTTCCCATATTTGAGAAGTCCACTTAACTTTTTCCACCCTTTGAACTCATCCGACATTTGCCGAAAATGAACGAAATAAATCCTCTTCTAACTTCGAATATTACATAGACAGTTAATAATTAATAGATATATATATATATATATATATATATATATATATATATATGCTCAATTTAGTAGTTAATCGAAAAGAACTTTGTCTCTCTTTATCTCTCCCTCTCTTTCTCTCTTTCTCTACCGTTTTTCGTTTCGACGTTTTACACTCACGTTTTCTGTGTCCTTTTCAATTCGCAACCTGCCTCTTTTACTCCCACCTACTAAGTCGAGTATCTCTCTCGGCTCTTCACGAACAATCTCGAGCGTTCCAAGAGTTCGACTTTTTTCAACCCCCGTACCGCTCTCAGACGGATATTGCTCCGCGTTGACTCGGAAGAGGCTGCACCTGCTCTCATCGAAGGAATATACCCTCTTTGTGTGCTCTCTCTCTCTCTCTCTTTCTCTCTTTCTCTCTTTCTCTTTCTCACGTTAATGACTTACGTTAATCTCTATCGATTGAATCTAAATGATCATGATAATCACTTTTAAGCTCCTTTCGTATTTTCACTTAAATGTAATACATTTTGTTTCTTTGGCTAGTTCTATTTACAAACAAACGGACTTTTATTCGTATGTGTATATTATATATATATATATGTGTGTGTATGTGTGTGTATGTGTTTATGTGTGTAGATGTATTCAATTTGTTTGGCTTATAGAATCACAAACTTAAAATTAATATTTAACGAAACGAAATTCGGATTTCCATTCGTAAACAAAATATATATATATATGTGTGTGTATAATACACGTATATGTATGTATATTACAGAATATTTTTGTGAAGAAGAAAGCCTACGCGTACATTCCCACGCAAGACATATGTCTATGGCTTATGTGAAAATCTTACTGAAATTGTGCTCTCGGAGAAATTAGATCGAGGCTTTACTCGTGTACTGAGACAGTAGATGGTTCTGTTATCCCTTATTGTTCGGAACATTACGAGTGGAAGAGGAAGATATATATATATATATATATATATATATATATATATATATATATGTATGTATATATAGAGGAAGAGAAAGGATAAACGAACGTGTAAGAGAGAACTATAATACATTGTAATCTTACAAGAAGTAACTATTTCATTCAAAGAAAATCGGCTATAATTGAAAACTTTTTTTCGTCCGGATTATAATAAATAAATTCTGAATTTTATAAAGAAATTAATCAATTAACAAAAATGTGATATAAATACTAAAATAGTTATTTCAATATTACACATTATTTTATTTCGCATGTGAAAAACAGTTGTTATATTGTATAATTAGCCGAAATAATCGTGTATCATTTCGGCTAATTTCAGAAGAAATTTCTGCTATACTGCCACCATTAAGAATACCTCGATTGAGACATCACCGTGTAACCGATTGGGATCCTTATTTCGAAAATGCGGAAGGACAAGGAATCAATGGATCACAAAATGTGGCATTGCATTTGGGAGCTACTGCTTTATTAGATTGTCGCGTTGCTATGCTTGCCGGAAGAAAAGTGAGTACTTAAAAGTTACTTTCTTATAATTAATGAATAAACAATTAAAGGTAGAAAGAAGAAAAAAAGAAGAAAAGAAAAATGTTCAGTATATTTTTAATTACATCTTACTTTAATTTTTATTTTCTTTCACTTAAAACTTTAATTAAAAAAAAAATCATTATTGATTTTTAAATTATCATTATTGCTATTATAATGAGAAGAGAAGGATATCGTAGAAATCTATAGCGGAAGTAGGAACTATAAAATATCAAATTTATAGGATATTATAGGTCAGTTTAATAGAGGAGTAAAGTTTTAGGAAAGTTCCATCGGATATTCCATGTCTAACTCAGGTCCGTATGTAAAACGATATTATATTTCAATCGCAGGTCATGTGGGTACGTCGAAACGACGACTGGGGTTCTCTTCTAACTCTAGGCAACATGACTCACATTTCCGACACGAGGTACAGCGTCAGTTTCCAGTATCCAAATAACTGGAGACTAGCGATCGCCGGTGTACGAAGAGAAGACCGTGGCTTGTACATCTGTCAAGTGAATACACATCCACCGAGAATGCTAGTCACGAACGTCACCGTTCTTGGTAATACCATAACTTTGATTGTACTGACGATACTTTGACTTATCTGTCTTTATTTAATTACGAGAAAACTCGATGTCAAAGAGACACCAACGACAATGGCATATATATATATATATATATATATATATATATATATTGTCGCAAAAAATTGTTCAAGATACGAGTTAACTCATTCAAACGTAAATTCCATGACTTATTTTAAATAATATTAATCAAATAAAATTTTTCAGAAAGAAACGTCGAGAAATTGTGACAGCCTCCAACGAGAGATCCGTTTCTTTGAGATCCATTAAAAATATAAGTCGTTACGTTTTCTAACGTAATAAATTACATCTTAGATATAAAGAATATCTTTGCTTTTACATTCCTCCGACTCTATTCTGTTAGAATAGAGATCGATGGATGCGATCGAGGACGAACACATATCGCTTTTCGACCGTGAACATTGTTCGGAGTTGACTTTACAATTGGCCGTATTTATTCAAGAATTTGCCATTCACTTCCGATTCTTGCTCGTAGCACATGAGATACGCTATTATTCTCCTTCTTTTACGATATCGAACTCTCGAGACGTTTTAACAAATCGATTTTCAAATCCGAAAGGAAGCTAAGTACTTACGTAGATAATACGAACGATATATAAGGAAACCTCTTTCTTGAAATTTCGTTCGTTCGTTCCTTCATTCGTTCGTTCGTTCGTTCGTTCTTTCATTCTATCGTCGAATTAGAAACAGAAGAATCATTTAATTTCACAGTCATTATACCCACTTCCGATGGTGATAAATCTTAATGATGCAATTAGGAGACGGAAATAGATTCTTAAAAGACAAAAGAAGTAGCATAACGATGAGAGAAAGGTATTATTCTCTTCTCACCAATGAAACGGGAATAGATTTTCACTAGGATCGTTCCTCGCAAATCTTGATTTATTTATTCAAACCAATCGGTACTCGGATTTGAAATCACTTCGGAGTCGGTTAAGTTGATGGCATATGCATGTACCTGTCGTACTTTCTTCAGATGGGATGTTTAAATCGAAAAAATATATATATATATATATATCGGACGATGCCTTTCTAAACCTTTTTTTCATCCACGTGGCACTTAAACTCACAGACACTTCATAAATATTCATTTTCTTCTCTTTTCTTCTCTTTTCTCTTTTTCTATTTTTCTCTCTTCTTTTTCTCCTACATAAATTATCATTAAAAATTTTTCTATGTTTTAATCGAAACTCTCACGTTCAATCTCTTTTTAAATTACGAAAAACAATATCGCGCGAGGATAGAACGATGAACGTCGTTATATCGGATCCTTTTGTAGCGAATAATAATATCTCCTTGTCCTCGTCAATCCTTTTCGAGCCACGTGTTGGCATTACTGTTCTATTATCCGTACTACGATATGTGTATATATATATATATATATATATATATATATATATATATATATATATACACATAGGAGAAATAGGTAAAGCGTATTCTCTGTCCCTTCTTCTTTTTCTTTATCTTTCGAACGAACGAAGCTCAAATAAAAGCTTTCTTTTGAAAAATCTCCATTCAACCATATTAGAATCTGGATATATCTCGACTCTTCGATCCGATCTGAGAATCATCGAAGATACTTGGAACGCGTCGCATTCCGTACTACAAGTTCGTAAATACGAGTTTAGACATTCCAATAGAAAAAAAAGGTCGAGCGGAAACGATAACTTTTCCTTTGATTTATCTCCAAAAAGTTTTCTCGTTCGTTGGTCATCGGTCTGAACACTTTGCTAGACATTACACTCAACTCCCTCGTTCTTCTTTTCACTTTTTTGCATCGTCAAGTAGAATGGGAGAAACTTACTTGCGTTTAATCCGTTTAAGTGACAAGAAACTTTTTCTTTTACTTTTCCAAACGAAAAAGAACTTTAAATTCACTCGAATCCCTGTTTAGTATTTTATAGCATTCTTTCTCTCGTTTCTTTTTCTTCGATCGTCATTCAAAGTATACAGACAGAGAGAAATAGCTGATTACTTACATAATCGAACAAATCAGGACTTCCTTTAAATTATAAAAACGGTCCTTTTAATCGTACTTAAGAATCAACAGAACCGATAAATTGATACGATGTTAAAAAAAAAAAAAGCGATGTTAAATAAATCTCTTTTGTATTGCCTCTCTCATCGTAGTTGTATAGAATTTTCTACGAACGACTTTTTAATACGTTGCGAAAAAAAAAGGGAAAAAGAAGAAAGGTGGAGGATTTATAAAGCTTTATAGAACGTTTCTGATAAAATAGGAAGGAAATTTTGAAGAAAGACGTTAGAGGAAGAAAAGAGGATACCATCGAATATACTCGTGTACACGCATACATATATAAAGGTACATAAAGTCGATCGATCACTCATTTTTCATCGATTTGGAGTCGTAAGCGAAAGAAGCTGGAGGAAAAGAGGAGCCATGAGATCGTTTGTCGCGAAAAGACCTTGAAGATTCGTCGAAGAAAATCTCTTTAGCCTCTCGCATACACAATATCAATCATTCTTTCTTCGACTCGACATTGGCGAAACTCTGAGTTCAATTAAGACACAATACTGCCGATCTTTTGATCGTATTACTTTCGTTCGATCGATATCAAGCAAAATATTTGCAACATCAAAATAAATTGATCTTATCATGCATGTACATATTCTACGTATTATGTATTATCTAAAACGTTTCTTTCTAATTTATAAATCGATACATCAAGTCGATGATCCATCTTTAAATTAAAAATTATAATCTAGAGAGAATAAATATCTTTTTATATCGACAAAATATCGATATCTTTTTTCGTTTTTCTCTTTTACTTTTCCTTTCTTTTTATCGATAACCTGTTCTACTTTATTATAGAAACTATTACTCGTATGAAGTTAGAATTATTAAATTAATTATTAATATCATAATTAATGATTAATTAGTTTCTAATAAAATCGTTCTATCATTAATGGAAACTATTAAATTGTTATCGATCGTTCGTAGACCACTCGAAAATTTATTTTTATGCCATATGAAATTATAAATTCTATGTAAATATATACCTGTGGAATAATTTGAAGAATGTTACATGGATACATACCAAGAATAACTTAAAATATTCTATCGATATTTTTCAGCCCCGGATATAAAGATTGTCGATGAGGCCAGACACGAGTTACGTGATCGTTATTATAAAACTGGAAGTGGTATTGAACTTTTGTGTGTCGTAAGGCCGTCTTGCCCGGACTCGAAAGTACCGCATCCCGTATGGAGGAAAAGTGGAGAGAGTTTGTCAGATCGTGTTGACGTTTATCACATTAACGGGTGAATATAATTAATCGTATAAATAGTAAAACATTATTCTCTATCGATTACGTTAAAAATATATTGTCTTCGTGATATCATAACAATTTTTCAAATATTGATCACTTTCACGTCGTCAGGTTTTCCGACGTGCGAGTACGAATGCGTATGACATTATTCCTATCGAAAATTGCACGTCAAATTGAATTTGTCTGTGAATTGAAATAAAAAAAAAGAAGTTTCAACAGGAGATATTCAAAGTTCACTTAAAATATTAAGTCTATCTCGTATTACATATGAATTGATCAACCTCGTGGATTTTTCCTGACACAGACACACATACACGAATTCGTAGTAATATCGTTTAAAATGATCGAGAATAGCCGTACAATCATCTCGATTACTTCGACAAGGGAATATCGTTTGCGTTCGTGACGATATATAGCTATGTCTTTATGCGAGAGAAATATTCGGAGCAATGGATTTTCCAGGTCGAACGAGGAAGTGATAACGAAGCTTCATATCGAACGAGCGAAAAAGACTGACAGTGGAGAGTATGCCTGTTCCGTTGGGCAGTTCAGCACGACCGTTGTTCACATTCACGTTCTTAATGGTAAATTTGATTAAATTTTCTCTTTTTTATCCTTTTTCCTAAGTTTTTTCTTTTCTTTCCTCCTTTTCTTATTTTGTTAACTTTTTATCTAATAATGAATACTAATCAAATATTTTAATTAATTTTTACGTTAATTAATTTTTATTCATACGTCCCGACGTGCAGAGAAATAGAGAAGAGATTACTTCAGAAGAAGCATGGCATACGGATATTTGCATCGCAAAACTTTATAGTTCGTAGAAGTCGTTAAACATACTAAGAGATATTCTTGCGAACTAATACCACAGTAAAGATTTCACGTTAGAGACGAAGTCGAACCGAAGCGACTGCAACTTATTTAGTCGGGAGCCGCGTTCTAATGGACCTCGTAAAAGAATCGAATAAGAGAGAAGGAGAGAGAATGCTTCGAGAATTACACGGGAACTCGTACGTCCAATCTATATCTCTTTTGTTCAAGAACTTATGTCAAAAAAATAAATAACAAATATGTTATTTCTGTTTTTATTATTTTTATAACCATCTTCTACTCAATAATTATTTTTCGATCGGAGGTATTGAGATTAGATCTGTTTTCATCTTTTATTATTTTTTTAATAATAGAGAGAAAAAGACAAATATCAAAGAGTCGATGGACAAATGGCTCCCATGTTAATTTTTGTTTCTATTGTTTGCTAAACAATGCTCTTTGTCTGAAACACCATTCTGTGATATTTTAAATTCATGCTTATCCTGCTAGTCTCTTCGAGATTAACAATTGTATATTGAATATAAAATAAACTCATACAATTTAATTTAATTCCAGGTGAGAAACAAGCGGCCGTTCATCACGATCAATGGAACGCAGCATGCACTGATTATTCCGATGGAAACGGCGAATTTTTCGTCTTAATTACTATCTTTCTAATACTACATAATTTGGCAATGAATTCCTTGTAAATCGTGTCTCTACGTTTATACGACGTTACACACGAGAACGCACGTACTCGCATTCATTCGCGTAAAAGAGCTACGACTTAAAACGCTACAGTTCATTTTCGCGCAATTTTCTCTCCTTTCACATTTCTAAATACTTCGTCGTGATATTAGAAAATGAAGTACCGTATCGTACCATGGTCATGTAAGCGAGCTACGAAGATTTTTCTCGATCAAGCTAGTGAATAAAAGAACGTTATTATAAGCGTAAAAATTAAAAAAAGGTAATCTTTATTATATATATATATATATATATATATATATATATACATCTTTTTCTTTATATAGAGAGTAATTCAGTGATCATTAAAAAAAAATTATTCATATAATATATAAGCAAATCATTGAATGTATCTGCAATCTTATATCAAATATTCCTGTTAAGAATAGTTATTCATTCGGAGAAAGTAAACTTATTTACATCACTTTCACTTTCACTGGCTTGATTGAAAATATCGAATATCTTGAATAATTTAAATCGATGAAATTATTTTTGTTTTAGAACAATGATAACCGTACTTTAAGATTATTGTTTCGATATATGAAAAATTAAATATAAGTGAGTGTATATGAGTGTTGAGGAAGTACTTGGATGCAGCTACTTTCACCATATCGTTAGATTCGTTCAAAAGTAAAAGCGATCTTGAAAAATCAATACGTACTTCGAGTGAAAAATGACAGTATTATTTCAAGTTTTCATGAAGAGTGTTTGATTGATATTATAAATATATACGTATATATGTATATGTAAGAAACTTGTATATAAGATAAAACGTTCATTGTATCGTAAGAGAACGTTCGAAATTGCGACCGAACGAACGTTTTCAAATTATATGTATGTATGTAAAATGTAAATGTAAAAATATGAAAGTTATGGAAAAATATTTCATAATAAGTTTCGCTCTTAAGAAGTTACCGATATCTTAAAAAATATTATTGGTTGAATAAACTGTTTTTAAGTGCACTCGAGATCTCGTAAAATAAAGAGCTACGAATAATAATGACATCATGAAGTTTCATTTTTACATTTTGTTTCTATAATCCCAAAGTTCGTTAAAATCAGAAAAAAAACAAAGTTCACTAAATTACACTTGTAATAGAATAGTACTAATTTCAATCTAAATTGGTTAAGTGCTATTAAGATCGAAAGATGTTTTTAAAATATTGAAAACAGTAAACGATGTTAGCGGCTGTTGATAATATTACCGATTGTTAATGATATATCGATTGTTGATAACGTTGGTAAAGTTGAAATTTTTCCATATGATAACTGCTAGATTTATGTCGGTAACAACGTATCCTATAATAAATTGTAAAACGTTATGCCTTCTTACCGATAGAAGATAATGCTTTTAAAATATCAAGAACTTAAAGATATTTTAATTATAACTTATCTTACTTATCTGTACAGGACAATATCTACAGAGAGAAAAAGAAAAAGAAAGAGAGACATAGGTAACAATATAATTTAACTATTATCATATAACAGTATTTTATCTACAGAGATAAGATTCTTTGTCGATCGAGAAATGAATTCGAATGAATTCAAAGAGGAAATTGATTGGTATGAATACATCAGTTATATTTAACATAACATGAATGATCTTTCATATTTTGAAATCACTTTCGAAGACATCGAATGAGATTAAATTTTACATTAAAATGAAAGTCATTTCGTAGTCACACTTGAATATTTAACAAAAATTATCTTATCTTATACTAAAATTACCAAATTCTAAATAGTATTATAATTAAAAATGTCTTTAGGAAAGAAATTTCACGTTACCCAAGGGTCCGGCATGTATAGTAGACATTCTCTAACTTTCATTTTGCTAAATACTAATGACCGTAAATTCAGATAGTACCTCAACACAGGTTAAACCCTTTTCGTGAAACTAAGTTAGAGAAGTTCTACGGAAGTTCGACATCGCGTGTATAACCGTCTTGCGTGAAAGCTTGCGCAAGGTTTTCGTGCGGTATTATGTCAAACTTATCAAGAATGTATGGTACATCACTCTTAACAATGCGAGTACTTGGTCAATATAGTTGCCTCTCTTTTCTACTTACATATGCGATCTCAGCAAATAAACGATACAATAAAATCATTTGATTTAGGTAGTTTTAATTTAAAAGATTACTATATAATCTATTTTGTATCAGTAGAAAGCTATCCAATAATCAGCAATGTTTCTAAAGTTCCAGTTTCCATCTAATTAGTACGATTATAGGAGTTATTTGCGGATTAAACGAAAAGTAGAAAACTTTCGAACGAAACAATAGTAGTTCTATCGTTAGTATTTTAAATAATCTAATATCAATCTAAAGTTTAATTAAACCGAGATTAATAATTACTTGTGTAAACAGAGTTTCCTACGATGTTGCTATGTAATGAGGTATTATTAGAGTAGACGCGTGGGTATCCTACATGTATTAGAACTTTGCATAGACTAACGCATTCGACTCTCGTAATCTCCGTTTAATTTTCATATAATTTATAGAAGGACTAAGTTTTACTGATTGTACTTAGGGAAATTATATTTTCAACGATATTTATGATCAAAATATGTATATAATAAAAAAATTTCTTTAGACATATTTAGTTCGTTAACAACTTGAATATTTATATTTTCAGAGAGAAACAAAAATATGTTTAAAATAAAGTTGTAATTAAAAAAAACATTGCGTAAAATAAACAGTAACATAAATTGCTAATGAAACTCTGCAAGCTCAACAAATCAATTATGATAATTTTCAAACCAAAATGCACTTCGTTATTACGTTATTATTTATACAAAATGCACTGTTCGTTATAGTTGATAATTCATTTTCATATTGACAAAGAAAGAAACAAAGAGAAAGAGAAAGAGATAAAGAGAGAACGAGAAAGATATTATAAACTAGATAGGTTAATACTAACAGCAAATGTGAAGATGCATAACGATGCATCGACCTTGAGGCGTAATCATCGTAGTGATTGCGTTTGCAGTTCTCTGGTGTTTCATCGTTGTCACTATCGTGCTAGAACAGGCATTGAACGAACAGAGAGTGTTACTAACCCTCTCGTGGAACTCTATTAACTGACAGACTGGAAAATCAACTACACGTGCCTATAACGTGTGTATATATATATATATATATATATATATATATATGTATATATATGCATATACATATATATACACATATATGTATATATATGCATATACATACATATAATCGAAGCGAAATTCTCGATAAATTTGCTATCACGCAAGTTACCACATTATTATACGGGAGCGCGGAATAAACGAAACAACATTTAATAGGCCCATTCATTGAAATATATTTTCAATCAACGTAATTACGTTTTCGACCAATTAACATCGTGATAACCTCTTCATTATAATGGATGTTATGTATACACATACAGACGTGTATGTATAAATAAATATTTTTCGTACGACAGACACTCTTATTTTACTACGAAATATAGCATCATTATTCCCCCGTTATTGTTTGCATAATAAATCTTTCGAAAACAAAATGGGAAGAATTAAAAAAAGAAATTCCACGTATTTATATAGAAGATTGAATATTATAAAATAAAAACGTTAAAACTACTTATTCGAGTTATAACAATTTTATACTTGTTTAATCTTTCTTTTTGATTTAATGCGATAGAAAAACTTGTCTGTGTTAGGTACGTATCAAACATAGATATAACACGTTCGACTGAAAAAGTAACGACACTGACACACATTCGCGGTGTGCACAGGATTTTAACTTTTTAGGACTTAATGGTGCTTTTAGATCCACTTAAAAGAATGTTTATAAAATATGACGGCTCGCCGAGGAATATCTTTGGGGAATACGAAGAACGCTTCGTAAGTTCTTTCTTTTAAGATTTATGACAACGACGAGACCTTCTACGCACGGACTTCAGACGCAAGACGTACAAATTGCTATTCGAAGGAGGAAGGATCGATCTATCGATCGCTTCCACAAGTGCCGACTTTTCTTCGATAAATATTTCTTATTCTCAGCGAACTTTAGAGCTAGTGAACGCATGAAAAGGAAAGAGAGAGGAAGACAAAGTACAAGTTTTCCCTTTTGCATCACAAACGTTATAACGAGGATCGTTATATGCCGTGAACGCGAAAACGACGTACGTGACTACTCGAGATTCTCGATGAGAACGATAATCCAATTTTTCTCTTGCAATGATGTTCAACCGCTATCGTACAATTTCATTTTTATTGTAAAACACGTTGGAAATTGCAGAGGTTGAACTGATTAACGATTATTGCTGACATTTTATTCGAGTACACGATTATTTTCGTTCGTTTATATATTTGAAGAAATTGATATAAGAAATTAATTCCCAATTATTTTCATTGTTATCCCTTTATATATATATATATATACAGTGTACCTCGAAGTGTATTGAAAGTTATCACTGTCAAATTTTGTTTGAAAAATAAAAAAAAATACGAATATCACGAATAAATTTCTTTACTTTTACGTTACGATCGCATCCCATGAGGTCGTATCTACCTATCGTTATCGTCGTTCTTCCAAGGATTCGATACTTTTTCCATTGAAGAACGTTTAAACTCGTATCAACGAGAGCTATCTATCTAAGCTCTCTTTTCCTCTCTTTTGCTCTCTCTATTCCTCTCTCTTTCTCTTTCTCTCAGGATATACACGAGCACAGGCGTGACATTCTTTCTTGGTCTCGTTTTTTCGTTCTTACCATTCACCGAAAATCCTTGAAAATTTATTCCCTTCGTGAGAATTTTAAAGTTAGCTCCTTCATATTTATATTCGATAAATGTTCAATGTCATGGAATACATTTTGAAACAATGGACTTACGTAGTCGAATACTAATTATGATATCAAATATTATATAGAAATATTAATTAAATATAAGTATCATATATTCTAATGTAATCGTACATGTTGATATACTCTTCGAGTGTTTAATTAAATTTATAAGATGTATTTTCTATATCTCCAATACATATTATATGTATTTACATAGTATACTCTAAACTGTGAATTTCATTTCCCTTTTCTTTACTGGATTTTTTCAAAATAAACCGATACACCGGCTCTGAAATTCACGAGAGCACGAATATCTTCTGATATAGGAGACAGGATATTACGCTTCGCTGCGATCCCGTTCGTATTTCGTGGTATGCGTTGTATAAAGTAGCTTTTACGAAAGCTATAGTACCTAACCGCTTGAAACATAGTCGTGCGTTTAGACATCGGAAACCACGTTACACGCACTTCCATTCTATTTTATCTTGCATACTTACCTACGTACATATATATTTCACGTCGTCAAGGCACGGATATCATCCAAATACGAGAACAGACACATCTTCTTACGTATAGTAGAGATATCCGGGTAGCAGAGATAGAATCTTCGTGTGTTAACCTTCGACCTTCTTTTTTATGACGACTTCCAAATATATTCACCACTTCGTGAGAAAATTTTTACGAAAACTACGACGCATCTTTTTCCTGGCTTATCCCTCTTCCTTGGGGATGATATTGAAAAGTTATATCAAATTTATGTAAAGCGTTCGACGAAAAGGAACATCAGCGAATCTACAAATATGGCTCGGCTTAAAGAACTTATGGATTATAGATTATGGAAGATGCTCGTGAAAGACATAATCGATGTAAGAATCAAAATGGTCAAATGCTTTCATTAAAAAAAGAAAGAAAAGTAAATTACTTCGTCTATAACTCGATACTACGTAGAAATAAAAACATTTTTAAATTTCTAATTAATATTAAAATCTGTGAGACAAGATTTTAAGAGCCGTACAACCATCGCACTCGCTTGCTGACTTTCGACTGTGTTCCTTTTATTTCCTTTGTTGACGTTAGTCATCCTTTATCGTTCTCTACCGTCCTCTTATCGTCCTCTAACTCATCTTTTGTTTATTTCGCTTCAAACATATCTCTCTCTTTCTCTCTCTTCATCTCTCTCTTCTTCATTCTCTGCCTATACTCAGTTAAGACCATTTTTTCATACGTTCTTACATACGTATACACATATATACATATAAAAGAATATATAAAACTTCCAAACCCAATTATTGGCTTCAATCAAGATTATTATCACTGATCATTAAAATTCAAGAGAGAGAACGAGAGAGAGAGAGAGAGAGAGAGAGAGAGAGAGAGAGAGAGAGAGAGAATCGATTATCGAACGATATAATTAAGCGTAATGCGTACTTTCTCGCGTACATAGATGCATACGTAAGCGTGTTGAGAACGTGTACGGGAGGCATAAAGCCTCGGAACAACGAGGAGGCGTACGGAAAATTAGCAGTGCTCTCGGAGTGGATAGTTCTCCGCAATTAGCATCGAATCGGTCGGCGCCGATGCAAGGTATCGATTCGTCGAATCAACGGCCATCCCCAGTTAGCGTGCCTGTAATCGGGCTGGCTGGCTGACTGGCTGGCTGGCTGGTTGGTTGGCTCGTTCGCTGGCTGCCTGTTTCGCTGGCTGGCTAGTAACGAAAGGAGCTACGAGTTTTACGAAGCTGAAGGAGAAGAAAAGGGGTGAGAGAGAGAGAAAGAGAGAGAGAGAGAGAGAGAGAGAGAGAAAGGCAATTAGAAGGATTAGGACAAATACGTTGACATAAAACTCCTCTCGCTCGATCTACCCATTTTCGTTGCGTTCGCCTCGGATCTACGATAATTAAGTTTTGCTCATCGATCAGAGGATTTCCTAAAGGGTATTGAATCGAAAGGAAAGGAAAAAAAAGAAAAGGCTAGAATATTTTCCCTTTCCCTGCATGAATTGAGAAGAAAGAAAGGAATTCGCAGAATTCGTCCAATTTATTCGGGACTTGCAGGTCGATCGTAGAATTTTTAACCTTCGAAAAATATCTCGCGTTGTTTAAACTTTGAACTAAGATTTTCATTGAAAATTTTTTTGAATATAATCTTCAGAAGATAAATAATTAATTCAAGTTGATCCAACATTATTCTAAGCTTCGAACGCAGATTCTAATAAATTTATTGTAATATAAAATAATGATTGATATATATGTATATATGTTTAAGGAGTTATCTATATTAGGATAACCAAGTAACACGTTGATATATATATATATATATATATATATATATATATATATATAAACTGAAGCATTATTAGTTCGTGTATTGTTGTGAAGCATCCATGAGCGAAACCTTATCTTCGTCTTATCTTTAAGTAAGGATGCTGAAGGAGAAGGAGAAGGTAACTTTCTCGTTCTAGAAAGCTCAATGGCTAGCACACTTAACAATGTTCATGTCTTGCGCGTAAAGAGCTTCGAGAGATTACGCTTGGGCAACGGTTAATCTCGTTTCTTGGATTTTCTGTTAAAACAAAAAAATTTCGCTCTTTAGTTCTTCCGAAGTATATATATATATATATATATATCAATCCATATACGAATATACTATATATAATAAATATATAATAAATAATGATATGACGTATGCCTAACGATGATTGCTAAAATTAATAGCATAAATTTCGTTAACAGATGCTTTGGAAAAATACATAGATATAGCTAGCTTTCGAATATGTGTGTGTGTGTGTTAATATCTATATATTGGAGTTTTCCAAGTAACGCCATATTTAGGAAGGTCTCGCTTATTATAACTTTCTCGTTCCTGTATAAATATCTCAGAGATACTCGTTTAGAACCGTTTGCGATGTCACGCTATGTTACACCGTTTAAGCGCCTTCACCTTTTAATTATTTAAGAGCTGCTAGAACTTTCAATGGAGGCGGATGAAGTTCGTTGAAAAGATTGCTGAGCTCGATCGTTTCGCGAGACTTAATTTAGGGATGATTTAAAAAATTCCTTTCTAAAAAGATCGAGTTACGTCAGAATCCATCCATTCGAAATTATCACGAAGTAAAACGCGATAAGTAAGTGTAAAATTATTATTTGAGAAATGTGTCAAATCTATCTTCGAATTTCGATGAGAATTATGTGAAGAGGATCGTGAGAATCGATGGAGTGTATTGAGTATCTCTCTTTCTCTCTCTCTCTCTCTCTATCTATTTATCTATCTATCTATCTATCCATCTACCTATCTATCTATCTATCTCTGTTTCCCAACTCAGTTCACATCGGATTAATTTCAATGACGAGAGACACTCGTAATTGTCGTTGCTCGTAGCAGTCGTCCGGCTCGGCCTCTCACTCAGAGGAATCTCATCAGAGCGAGTACTTAAGAAGCACTTTCTAGGGAAACGTTTCGCTCGTAACGAGAACGTTTGCCTCGCATTTCGCTGGAATTTCTGTACTGGAACATTTAACGATCCTGGTGGATCGAGCGTCGACATTGGTAACGACAAAATAACAAGTCATGGAGATTCTCGATTGGTATACATGCGTCCTTCGAGAGAGAAAGAGAGAAAGAGAGAGAGAGAGAGAGAGAGAGAGAGAGAAAGAGAGAGAACGTGATAAACGAAATTCTACATATTTGGAATTAAATTAGAACGATTAATTAATTAATTTGTTAAAAAACTCATCACCGATATACATATACATATATATTCTTTCTAAATCAGTCATGGATCATCGTTCTATCATTATTTATAATTTCTGTTCTTTCTTTCAAATATTGATTATTTTTTCTTTTTTTTTATAATTTCTTACGATCTTAATCGTCCGTAAATAGAAAACAACCATAATACGGTGTACCCTCATTATTTTCCCTAATCTCAAAATTAATTCTTACCGGGATATCTTCAGGAAAACAAATCGTCCGAGAGAGGACTTCTTTTTCTTGTACCACGAGAGAATTATTTTATATCTCGACATTTTTCTCGTTAATTAAACCTTGACATCGCGAACCATGATTGTAGTTTCTTCGATGAACCGGAAAAGAAGACGAACGCTTGCGCGTTTCGCGTTCGGATGCTGCTACGTTTCTGTCCGCTTCGCCCATTAACTATATTCCATTACTTTGTTTTCTTTTCTTTATCCTTTCGATCTTCCTTTCGTGGTTTTCTTCTGTCGACGTAACTACTGCAATTCTTTCGATAAAAAATTCTTTTTATTTACACGATAATAATTGCATACGTAGATGCGAACGTTCGCACATTTTTTAATTTATTAATTAATACATTAAACCAACGTAACTCGATAATTACAAAAACACTATTAATTTCACGAACTCATTTTCAAATAATATTTCATGATCGGTCTATTGAACCTGATCTCGTTGCTAATTTCATCGGTACAGAGTACGAATTGCACGCTCGTAACCTTCCTTTTTATCGGACAAGTCATTTTCTTTTATATCCTGTAAAAAAAGGGTTTGCGTGATTCGAATCGTCGCCATTTTCCATTACGATTATGGCGTGGTTACATTCGTTAAAGTTTCTTTATGTCGAATTTAAGGCTATAATAAAATTATTTTTTACCATCGAAACTTTCATCAAAAATATTCTTTTTCGTTCTTAAATTCGTTTCTATTAAAATTCGTGTGAGATAACTAAGAATTTTATTTTTTCATACAAACTTTCTGTTGTAGAAATTGGCTGACTATTAAGCTCTCTCTCTCTCTCTCTCTCTCTCTCTCCCTTTTTGTCTTTCGCTGGGCTATCGGAATTTTCGTTTAACTTCAATACGTTAAAGTACTCTACAGGATGGACTAAAAGTCCTTAGATCGATCGATCGTGTGATCCGTTTTAAAGACTAAAATATCAAATCAATTTTAATTTAAATCGTATTTAAAAGTTCCTAGATCATTTTGTAAAAGTCAATTCTTTTTTTTCAAGACTTTTTAGGCATCTAGATAGGTTTATTGCTTTACAAATTAAGCTTGTAGTTTTACAATCTAAAAAGAAAATCAGTCTAAAAGTCTCGAGAAAGAGATATCGATTTTTAAATTGACCTAGAAAATTTTGACCCACGTAGAGATTTTAGTCCACCTTGTATTATATTTTGTATCCATGAAGTTCTCGAAATGTTCTCATCCCAGAAACTTCTTCGACGCTAATTTCGTGGTCGTTCGGGCATTGTAATTGAAATTCTTGTTAAAATAGAAGCGTTTACGTGGAGCTCTAAACGAATAAGAACGATTCTTCTACTAGTTGAAGTTTGGCATACGCGTAAAACTGAAATAGGAAACAAAGCTCTACGGTTGTACCAAGTAGATAAGCTGAAAATTTCCAGGACGTTAATTTTATCGAAAGCAAAGGAAGTTGATAATAAAGTCAATCACAATGCAAATGAACATCGTAAAAGGACTGTCACGTTAGTCAGACTATTCGATGTTCGTTTACATGACTTTTAATTTAAAAGGATATCACACACGTGTTTCGTTATTTTCTGTAGACGTAACGTATTACTCTATTACGCATGGAAATCATTAAATCGGGAATCATGGAATGGAGCTGCAGTTAATGTAGTCTGATTTAAACTACACGCGTACGATGCACGTGAACGGTGAGATTGATTTGCTTTGTGACATCGAATTTCTAGTGTTACGATTTACGATCAGAGAATTAGCAGGAATAAGCTTTTAAATTCAAAATCGTTTACGGAAAATCGCAGAGAGAGAGAGAGAGAGAGAAATATAAATTTTCGAATGACAATCAAGCGTTAATGGTATTCTTAAAAAACTTATCTTCAAAATATTTTAATTCGGTTTCCCTTACGAGTAATCTTCAAATTTTCTCCTTATTTTCAATTATCATTAGCATAGACATATCTTTACTTAAGAACTCGCATTAGCGAGAACGAGCTGCTCAGTCGAATCATTGAACTTTGCTCGATGTAAAAACATAATTTATTTAATTGACGAAAATAACTGTAAGAGAGAACTGAAAAATAATTTTTACTTTTAATGAAATCGGTCTATTTCCAAAAGTATTCTATCCGCAGTACAGAGGAAGGAACGTGAATAAAACATAAAGTTCTCATTAAAATTTATAATTTGTAATAAATAATTTGTAAGTTATATATTTATACAATGCCGCGGTATTTGATTTTTTTTCTCGGAATAGCTCATATAAAACGCAAAAGTTCGGTGGCCTTGGGCTAACAAATAAAACGGGTTTTTATCATTAATGTTTTATAATTATGTCTACCAACACTATGATAACGCAGCTTTCAGGAAACGTGAGATACTCTACTCTATATACTAAATTTTATATGAATATATATATATATATATATATATATATATATATACACTAGATAATATATAGTCGTAACGTTGGCCGGTTCGTACCGGTGATTACAATATTCAAATTTTCCAATCTGCATAGTTACGTGAGGCTACTTACGCGCGAACGTGCGAACAGTTCAAGCGTTACATAATGGAGATACTAGCGAATTTCTCAAATCCTTGAATAAAGAATTGGAAGAATAAATTTGATTAGATAGACGGTCAAAAAAAAAAGATTAGAAGATGGTTAAGAAAAATTGCAGAACATTGGACAATTGCGGAAGGAAAAAGAATTAGATGTGATCAAATAGAGGAATGAGATAAATTTCGCGTAGATTTGGGGAAATCGACATGGAGATAAGATTAATGGCAGATATCCGATAAACCGAGAGGACACGTTTAAAGTCCAGTTGGGAGTTAAAGGGCTAGGGTTAGAGAGGGTTGAGGGTAGCTAGTGGTATCTGGTTCAGAGTTCGACGAGAGACGAGGCCGACGGTGGCGTGCGGGTAACCAGCAATTAGCCGAGATATTATCGCGATCGGTGATGCCCTCGCGTAAAATCTATCTATTATCGTTAGTTCCCTACAGGAGCCATAGTTCGGGACCTTCCGTGAACGCGTATCTGCTCATCTGAAGCAGCGATTTCGATCGTTCCACACCCCCCTCACTCTTCCTATTAGCTAAACCGACACGTTTATCTCAATTCAGATCAAACTATTTTCTCGATTATTTTCTCCTTGCTTAATCGAACGCTATATCTGTTGGAATTGTTTTTATTTTCTTTTGTTTTATTTTTTTTTCAATATTTTTTAGTTTCTTACAAAAAATTGATTATCATAAAATACAAGTTTTCTTTTTTTTTTTTTAATCGTTTTTAATCGTTTTATTGCCATCCGATCATTTTTCATCGAACTTCGTAAATATTTGTCAAACATGCGTCTCCTCCTGTCAAATAGTTAGTTTTTGTTCTCTACTTGCTTCGCACCTAACTTCATATCTTTTTCTTCGTGAATGAAACCTTCCATTGACGTTGGCTAAATTTAGTGTTCACTCGCTGTGATCGGATTCAACAGGTCCGCTCGTTCTATATACGTACGTATGTACATATCTCTGTGTTTACGTTGCCCACCGATAATCTCACTGGTGTCACTTTTTTTGTATACGAGTTCGTCAAAAAGTGTACTGCGCTAAATAGCTTCAATTTTTAATGGATCGATTTGAAAAAGAAATAAGCAAGAATGATTAATTGAAATTTTATTCATATTTTTACTGCTAAGGTAATACCAACTTCATCAACTTTTACAATTTCTCTTTGGTTCTCGTTGCAGCTTAAACCACAACAACTTAAGTATTTAATTTCTAGACTCAATTGTTATAATACGCGTATTTTCAAAAGTACGATTGTTTTTACATTTCCAATTCGGGCTAGTGAATTTATTTTACCGACTCGAAATGAAACATTTTAAATGAACACCAATGTTCTAAGAATTTTTAATTAAAGTTATGCTGTTTCCGAAAGAAAAGTGTCCACGATAAAACAATTAAAGTAAGACTAAATGTTATTCAACGAGTACTGCCAGAGAACTTTCTATCGTAAATATTTCGTAAAGCTTTTCGAGAAAATCTGATTCGAGTAAGATTTTTAAGATATTTTAAGATGATTTAACACAAACAGGAACAATCGACGGTAAAATTAAAAAGTAGATATAGATCGGCTGATTGAAAAATTTGTAATAAAATTTTTCAGATTTGCATTCATTTAACGTCTTTGATTGTTGAATTTTAGAGGTTCATCTATTCTTAAAGTAGAATATCTCGATCGAAATCGACCGACAATTCGAAATTTTCTAAAGTTTAATTTAGCTTAAGAGTTTAATTCAACCAGTTTTTGAAAGATCTTTCCTATGATGGCAATAGACCCGTGACTGAGGTGCACCGTTCTTGGCTTAAAACTTGTGAGCGACCCGAATAATCTTCCTTTCCTCTCTCTCTCTCTCTCCCATTTTTGAAGAATTTGCGACTGAGAAATGGAAGAGGGCGATTTGAATTTCAAGAGTGGAATCAGTGCAAATGAGGAGGAAAAAGATGCTGGACAGAACGGACATAGAATGATATAGACTCCAAAAAGTTTTTCGAGATATTGTCGAGTCTTTCCGAACAGTAGTGACTTTCGAAAAGTCGACATCCTTTTACGAACTATGTTAACTCTCTACTTAATTTTTACAGACATATATTATCCATACTTTACATCGATAAATTTTTATTGACAATATCAATGAAATAAAATGAAACGAAGAATAAAAAAAAGAAAATACGAAGCGATCGTAGGATTTATCTTTTTTTTTTTCACTCTTCTTACAACGAAAAAAAGTCGAGTGCTAATCTTTCCTTACGTTTCGCATTTGATCTCGTACAAACATATAAACTGCAACTGGAAACTATGCGCTATTTAACGAGACTGCATTTGTCGAAAGGGGCAGTATTCTTTTCTATTCTTTCTCACGAAGTGAAAATACAAGCTAGCTTGGGTCTTTTTACATCGAAGTAACAATGGATTGTCTCTTTGACGATCCATGTCAAAGTCAGAAAATAGAGACGAAGAAGAAGACGAAGAAGAGAGAAATGAAGAGCGAAAGAGAGAGAGAGAGAGAGAGAGAGAGAGAGAGAAAGTAAGAGAACCGGATGGGCACAGCAAAGACATTTACCGGGTAGATGTTTTGGATCCATGCGAGCCGCATTATTAAAGTGGAAGCCTGAAAAATGACGCTTCATAAAAGTCAAGACAAAAGACGCCACTGGCGATTGCGTCTCCTCCTTTCTCGTTCCTGGGGATGAATAGAAAGAGGAAAAGAGAAAGGAAGGAAGAAGAAGAGAGGGAGAGAAAGAGAGAGAAAGAGAGAGTGGGTGTTTGAAAGTAGGATAGGAAGAACAGGGGTGGCTCGAAAAGATGAGGAGGACGGAAGTAGGGAACGAGGAAAAAGGTAGGAAATGCTAAAGGATGGGACATTTGGAGGAGGAGGAGCAAAATGAAAGCTATAGATGAAGCTGGCCGAGGGGAGTGGTGGATGAACGGAAAGGTAAAACAACGGCTGTCGACAGAAACACCGTAGTATCGTGGAATATAAAAGTTGCCTTACAACAAGGCAGAAAACGCGTATGACCTTATTCCATGATTTTCTATCTTTCTTTCTCTTTATCTCTCTCTCTCTCTCTTTTTCCTTCTCTTTTACTCCCTTCGAACTATGGTCTACTCTTCTCATATTCCAAGCACTCCGATCCTTGTTTCGTTTATATACGGAACGGCCGTGTGTAATGCGCGTGCACGCGCGTTTCGTCGTTACCTCGATGTTTCTCAGAGTAACACCGAGCTTTACAATGTGTGCTTTCGTTTTAATTTACGCCCTTCTCCGCACGACGCTCGGTACGAGTCGTTGCGGACGATGAAAAAGGAAAGGACTCCATGACTCTCTAGTATGGCATCTGTCAATGCCATCTTTACTCTATACTTTTTACGATTACTGCAACGATAAACAATGTTTATATGTCAGTGTTTATTTTTATTGCTATTCTTGTTCTACCTTATAATAATTTCATTAATCTACGAATATATTTCTCAGTAAAAGATGAAAATTAATCGAGTTCATCGTCGGACAAAAATTACTAAAAGAAAAGAAGAAACAAAGAAAAAACAAAGAAAGAGAAAAGCGAACGATTTTCTATCCCTTTGTTTCGGTAATTCATTAATTATCTCCTACCGAGATCCACTTCAATTTGTGGATGAAACGTAGCATTAATTTGCATCGTGTATACCGTCGACAAATAAAATTGTGAACGGCGAAGGAAAATCGAATGAATTAATTCGCATGTTAATTCGTTAACGATCCTTTCGAAACATTGAAATGTTCTTCGAGTACTCCTTTTTAGCAAACGGGAACGTGTTCTTACACTATTACGCGAGTTAAACTATTTGCGTATTCACAGAGTACGCTTGGAGTATACTATTTAAAGCTCTAGCAAAGGTGAATAATAAAGCGATGAGTTTTATGTTTAACTCGTTTTAAATCATGATGCATTTTTTTTTCTTTTTTTCCTTTTCTCTCTCTCTCTCTCTTTCTTTCTTTCTCTTTTTATTCGTCTATCTCTCTTTAACTTACTTCTTTTATTGTCTGGGATAAAAAGCTTTTATTCGACAACTGAATAATCGGACAAAGAAAACGAAGAATTCGCTATTGTGTGGGACGTCGACGAACTATCAACTAAGTTTTTGTTTTTTCGCTCTGTTATTTTCAATGACGTTTTAGGTATAACGAGAATATCGCGTAACGAGCGTTATATACGAAACTCGTAAATCTGCATACGTATGCATCTACACGTTACGAAATTTTATCCAATTCGTAATGCTCGAAAATATTAAACGTTATAGATTTTTCATCGATATGGTTTTCATAAAAAAGGAATAAATGAATAAAAAAAAATTGAGTAAATAAAAAAGTAAGAAAAAAAAAAGAAGGAGAAAGAAAGAAAAAAGAAGAACAAAAAGAAAGACCCGTACCTTTCGTAAACGCGTCGTTTATAATGAAATGTCCATCATCAATTCGTTCCATGAATTTTCATTTTACGATATAAAGAGTATGATCGGAAGAAAACTAGAGTAATATGCTTAAGTTTACGACATACCTTCCCTAAAAGGTTCTTTCCTAATATGAAATTCGATAAGAACTGGTAAGTCACAACGAAGCTTGCTTGAATTATTATCGTTACATACTCCACTCACGTTTTTCCTTGAAAAATATATTATCGTGTTCTCATGAAAGAAAATGTGGAAATTTTCTGGTAAAAAGTTTCACGATGTGGCAAAAACGTTACTTGAAAGGTGCAAATTTAACGAGCGACCTGAAACGAGTAAAGCAATGGAACATCCCTTTCCCTTCGTCCTTCGTTTCCTAGCTTAAACAACTATTTCTCTCTCTCTCTTTTTATCTTTCTCCCTGTCTCTTTCTCTTTTTCCTTCTATTTCTCTATCTCACTCGTTCTTTGCATCTTACATACCTTGAGAAATTACAAAGTACGTGTATAGCGGTCGGCATCACAGGCATTACTTGTTCGAAGTTGCTCCATTCTCTTGTGCGGAACGATTACGCGTTTAACGCGGTAACGCAACACGATCCATCGGTTGACCGCAGCTTCGAGGTATCGTAACTTCGTTTTAATGTTCCGTGAAAACACGAATAGCGCCAGGAATAGCGTTGGCCACGTAGTACTATTGGTTATTTTGAAGTTGTTACGTTTTACCCTTCGATCGTCGTAAACGTGAAAGCTTAAGGGAGGTAAGAAGAAAACAACAACAAAAAAAAAAGAATGAAAAAAAAGTAAATAAAGTACCACAATAAAAATAGGATAAACGTAAATCAAAAGTTCAAAGAATGAATTCGCTCGCTAAATCAAATAAATTTTAATCTGTCCAAGTAATTTCCTTAATTACGTTCGTTTCAATTGTATTACGTTCTTTACAACGTTTGACATAATTTATCAATATATTAAATTATCATATTGCTTCATCTAATTATAAAATAAAAAATCACTTTTAACTTGAATCTAGTCAACTTTTCCACTCATTTAAGTTAAATACTTTCCACTTAACTTCACGAATACCATATACCCTCTAATTTAAGTACCGAACCCTTCTCTTCAAAGCTCTGTATTTCGATAGTAAAATTATATTCCAACGTGGATTCAGTAACTTCTCTTTGTTCTCTTTGGCTTATCGTTCACAATTTATCGCGGATATCAGAGAGTTGATCTTAATAAGTCTTTCATAAACCCTTTCTCATCTCCCTACTTACTCCCCTTACACCAAATTTCCTATCTCCCTCTCTCTCTTTCTTTCTCTTTATCAGTTTCTGTCTTTCTCCTTATTAAAACGTGATCAGCGTTAAAAAGATAGAAAACGGATGATATTACTAGTTAAATATTCTCTGGTTAACCTCGATCCTACCGATAAATCAGGAACTATATTGATCGAGACTATCGGCTTAATCCAAACTCGGTAACGGGCGATCGTTGAGCTTAACCAGTGAGACCATTATCCTCGCCGACAAACATCGTGCACCGAGCGGAGAAGTTTCTAGTCACCGGATTTCACGACGATTTGATTTAGTTACCGGTAACAGAGAGTATCCTGGTAAACGACAGCTGTTACCACGTTGAGGGAAGGCCATGAAGACACGATACATTCCTCGATCCAAGGAGGAACTTACTTGGCTTGGTCATAGTTTCGGAACGACGACATGTTAGATCGACGAGTATAACGATGAGATTGGTAGAACTATCTTTCTCTCTCTCTCTCTTTTCCTCTTCTTTTCCTTTGTCTTTCCGTTTCAGAACTCTCGAAGGAGATCGGCAATGAAACGAGCACGAAACGACAATGTTTACCATCGAGAGTAATCCTAACAGTAACAACAACAACAACAACGATAACGAGAGAATCAACTGAACGACGAGAGTTCATTTTCTAAAGTAGTTAAGTAGACGCGCGTATGTGTGCACGTGTATCTGTGTGTCTGCACGCGCGTGTGTGTTAGAGGTACATCGAACGAATGATATTTTTAAGAGAGAACGACTTGTCCTGGTACCTACTAGCCAGTTCGCGAGCAAAGTTAGCGAACACGATTTTACGGTCGGCCGATGTTCTTTATTACGCGGTCGCGTACTTCCTCGAATAGCTTTGCGGCTTTCTCGCGGCTTTGGCCATGTTCCATGTCGAAAAGGGTAGAGAAAAGGTTGCTTCCGCTAGCCTCGCTTGGAATATGTTGGTTACCACAAAGGAATTTCGCGGATTAGAACGAACCTAAGCTTCGGGAAGTAGATGATAGGTGGAGGGTGAGCCGTTTCGAACGGAGGTGTGAAACGCGTTTTGTTCTTGGGAAGGAGTAAATGAGGAATAGGGAGAGAAAGAGAGAGAGAGAGAGAGAGAAAAACAGAGAGATGAGGAGCCATTTACGTCAGTCAAGTAATTGGTCTTCGTTGCATTGTTCTCGATACGCATACAAGTAGAAAGAGAGAGAGAGAGAGAGAGAGAGAGAGAGAGAGAGAGAGAGAGAGAGAGAGAGAGAGAGAGAGAGAGAGAGAGAGAGAGAGATACTCTTGTTCGTTGATCAAAGCCAGACGCTATCCTGTAAACCGAATGCAAATTTGATAATTTCGGTCCGTTCGTAGAATCCAACATTTCTCGATCTCCCTTCTCTTTCTCTCTTTCGCTTTCTCGTATTCCCTCCATCTTCGTCTTCGTCGATGTTAATCATACGCACTATGTTCCATATATCTCGATGTCGAAAGCTTGTATGTGACCCTTCTCATTGAACGATCATTTCGATTATGGTAATTTCATAACGGAAAGGGCGACGACGTTTCTCTCTGCAGAATTTCACTCTGCATCTCTCCTGGTTGTATTCCCTATTGTTACGGAATTAGAGATGCTAAACGAATTAGAGATATTTTACGATAAGGGTTCTTTCTCTATTAGCTAAAATCAGATGTTTCCTTCTATTTTTAAATTGCCGTTTAATTAATTTAATATTCTTGTAAT
The DNA here is from genome assembly GCF_905475345.1 of Vespula vulgaris. NCBI lineage: Eukaryota > Metazoa > Arthropoda > Insecta > Hymenoptera > Vespidae > Vespula > Vespula vulgaris. Next base: position 2,957,592 of record NC_066591.1, on the reverse strand, counting down.
ACGATATTACAGTATATAAATTTGTATTAAAAAATGTAACAAAACAATTATTTCCCTTTTTCAGAATTTAGGAATAAATCTTTCAATAATTTGTTAAAACTTGAAAAAGTACAGGGGAAATTATCGTTTCTGAATTTATATGTCATATTGGTTCACGCAATGTTTATTATTATAGATCTATATACGATGCAATCCGCGTTAGCAATTGATGCAATGGAAATTTAACCCAGACGTTGACACAGCTTCGGCGAATCGATAAACGGCATTGATTACAGCAGATGATAATAGGATCTATCGTACAAACGAAGCCGCGATAACGTCTACAACGTGCTGCTACGCTGAGCTACGACTTTTAACGATTTATCGATGCTCATTTCACTTTCAATGCTTTTTAATGAGATCGAAATCGAAGCACGTTTCTGAATATGCTCGTTGTCGAATTGCATTTCAACAAACGTATGAGTTCGTTCATTGAAATTTATTTAAACAATTATATAAAATAATTGTTTTAATTATAGATATGTATTATTTACGTATATTATCGTATAACAGAGATGATCCATAATCACTCGCGAAACATTAAAAATCGTTTTATAATAGAAAATATTTGATATAAAAATGTTAGAAAATTATAGATTTTAATCGATAAATAATTTAATCGATGAAACGTAATTCTAACGTCTATCCAATAACGTCTAATGCCTTCTTCGAGCGATTACGAGAGAACTTCGTTGTTGCGTACGTATAATGATTGATTAATTAAATTGCCTCATGTACCTATTCTATTGCGGAGAATCGGCCTTTAATAACATTATATGTATACGATCGATAACCTGTATGCCCTATAGATTATAACAAAGAGCCGAATCGATCGATTGTACGATCACGTCCCACAGGGGACATTTTTAACGCGGCATTTATCGAAAGCTTCGTTCATCGATAAAACTTTCATAAAGGTAATTATCTACGAGGGTTAACGTCAATGGATTTGCTAGTCATACATTGATGTGTAATATAATCGATAAAGTGTTACGATAATTGTGATCGTGTTTATATTTGACAATATTCAAATGAAAATTCGATTACAAATAAACACTTGTTTAATCAATCATCGAGAAAAAGAAAAATGTTCGTAATTTTAATTGATTAAATTTCCAGTCGATCGTCTTTACTAACGCGTTCGATGATGTAGGTAAATTATGGTAAACGATTAAGGTAGATTATCTAAGAGTTAAATTCTCATCAAGAGGATCTCTTTATCAAGGAAGCATTGATCAATAACGTCTTCGCGAAACTCTTAGATAACGAAGGAGGAGACTGTAGACGTAATGCGATATAGAAGGAGTAGCATTGTTAATTGAATTTGGGTGAAAGGCTTCGTTCATAGGTAAACTTGTCTTACTCTCTCCCTTTCTCTCGCTATCTCTTCCTCTATCTTTCTATCTCTTCGTTTCTACTATTCTCAATTAGTAGACAAGCGAAAACGTATCGTCGCTGTTTTGCAACAATGATTGCACTTAATCAAAATAAAGTTATTTCCAGTGAAAGCGCCATTATAAACGCGGTTAAAGAATAATAAATTGCTTAATATTTGCTCTTTTTTAATAAATTTTCAAAGGACACAAAAAGACTCGATAATATTCCATTACTCGGAATATTTCCTTTGAAACGAAGATTCCTGTAATATAAACGAAGTGTAAATAAGCTTTTATTAATTGCATCGATGAAAACCGTAAGAATTTTTTTCAATTTGAATTTTATCGAATCTGTTTAAAAGTATTTTACGTTACGAGAAATCGTAGAATTAATTCAACAATGAAATTAATTCCGCGTCAATTTTGCAAATATTTTACGAAAGCGCTTATATTTTCTTTCTTTCTTTTTCTGACCCTTGAAGTTGAACTATTTTTGGGAAGCATATCTGTCACGTTGTAAAACCAGGTTTGAATTACGATGAAGAATGAACCGGATTAAAAAGACATGTCGAGAAGACTCGATCGACAGGATAGTCTCGTGGTTGGACAGGCGGAGAAATAAAATGAGAATGGAAGAGAAAGAGAGAGGGAGAGAAAGGGAGAGAGATAAAGAGAGAGGGAGAGTGAGAACGAGGAAGGGGAGCTCGATCAATCATCCCTCGCGTGTAAATGCCTTCGATGCCCGATTCTCTCAGCCATGTGATTTCTGCTACCGATGTTCCACGTACGAAGTAACGATCGAGATTTTAATCACTTTTCAATCTAGAGAATTACAGAAAAAAAAGAAAAGAAAAAAGAAATTGTCGAATATTCAGTGAAAATCAAATAAAAATATATCTATACACAAAAGATATACGAAAGACAAATTTATAAAATGTATATCACGAAAGAATGTAATTAATAACATTAAAATAATAATACGATGGAACGGATGATTCTCGAAATGTAAACACGAAAAAGATGTACTTTGGAATTTGACGACTTATAACTCGAAGGTTTTAATTAAAGCACTAGGACGTATTTATGTTACGACCTGTTTCCTCGAGGTGGCGAAATACTACGTATACACGTACGCATGCATGTACTTACACACGTGTGTAATTTCACGCTCTCGCACTTGCTCGCCAGCTTACTGCCTTACTCGTAAACACTTACATATGTATACATACGTGCGTATGTACTTATGTATGTAGTTACCTTCGCTAAAATAGAATCTCTATCTCTCTACGATAGTTTCCACGATAGACGTAGTATATGTGCGAGCCTTCCCTCGAAATCGTTGATTGTTCGAGTCCTGTCAACCACTTCGTGCCCTTGAGAACGGATATCGATGTTCGACCGCAAACGTTGATCATCCTCCATACACGACGATGTAAACCACTTCGCGCCATTGAAACCACGGATAACGAGGCATTCTCTCTCTCACTCTCTTTCTCTATCTATCTATCTATCTATCTATCTATCTATTTATCTTTCTCACTTACTCGTGCCATGTGTAGACATCGTTCGAAGACACGAGAATCATCGTTCGAATATAAATCGCACTACGAAGATTGATCTTATTGATCGATCGATCCATGATGGAGTCCTTCTCGTACAGTTGAACTATGACTACTGATATGTTACGATAGATCTTTATACATATGTGTATATATATATATATATATATATATATATATATATATATATATATAGAGGGAACTGACATAACAGATACGCGTAGATAACCTTTGTTTTATATATGTTGCTAGTATTGTTTACCTTTTCATCGATAAACACGACGTATACCTTGAAATTATTTTACGTTATTCTCCATTGACACGTCAATCGCGACAAATGATGTCTATGGAATAATTGAAAATGATCTTTTATTTTTCCCTTTAAAAAATATTATTTCGTCGAAGAATTTTATTCGGTAATTATTGTGTCAAGGCTTTATTATCTTAAATAGATGCTTGTGTAAACACAATGATCTACTGTTATAATATCATTTTCCATGTGGCTACGTACTATTATTCTAAGCTTAGTTTACTACGAAAATAGGCTTATCGATTATTATACATAATGTATATTACATTCGCTTTTGTAAGGAATAAATAGAGAGATACTCATTAACTCGAACCATTCCGAACCGAGGATTCTTTGGGATATAATTGGTTTTGATATCGAGCGTATAGAAAGTTATGTAAATACGATACTATTGCCTCTTGTTGGTTCATATTAATTATACGAACGATATTAATGCACTTTAGGAATTTTCGATATAATCAAAGTATTTGCATTTATTTTCCCGTATATCCTATTTATATTTGATTAAAGTCAAACGAATTTTGTTATCTAAATTATCCGTCCATTTGTTTTCTCATTTTTCTTTTTTCTTTCTTATAAGAGAAAGAGTCGAGCGTTCAGTATCCATGCAGATAGTAAAAATCCAAGAGTACAAGGTAATGGCACTTAAAAGATTCCCTTTCATGTGTTTACTTCCTTGTAAAACTTATCGAACGCGAACTTGCCGCATTCTTTGAAGTCACCGGCGACTCGAAGATCTACAAAAGGTCTTCGATGTCTAAAGTTTGTGGGATCCTGCCTCCCTCTTCAACCTCATCCCAAGAGAATTTCCACCGGAAAAGTTTGTCGTATTTTGGAACTTTATTAAAAAGCGAATAGACCGAGCGTGCTACTTTTAAGTCGCTATACCTACCAACAAAGTATAATATTTTGTTGAAAATTCGCAGTAACGATACGGTTTATGTTATAGTATGGATACGTAACGTTTGTTCTTTCTGGTTTCATAACCATCGAAAAATTGCCATAGTTTCGTTCTAGCTTATCCGACCTAAGCGAAGAAGAAATACCTATGTGTTCGAGAGAGAAAAAGATAGATAGATAGATAGAGAGAGAGAGAGAGAGAGAGAGAGAGAGAGAGAGAAATCTATCGATCGTTCCGATGTCCGTTCGTCTGGACTCGACATGACTCGAAAGCCGGTAATTCGGCCACGCCAATCCGTGGTTACTCGCGGATATCCTCCGGTAAACGATCCGTCGCCTCCGTATTCTCTATTTTACCGTGAAATTTCTACGACGGCTTTGTCCTGTGTCCACATTTTTCTAACTACGAATTTATAGCCCATCGAAGAAAGTTAAAAGTAGAACGACGAACGGTGAAATAGATTAATGGAGAATTAAACTCTGAGAATCTTTATTTCTTTTATAATGAACGTAAAAATATTCATCTTGTTATAATATAATTAAAACGAGCTCGTTCAATTTTAAATTAACCTGTGATATTTCGCAAAAAGAATAACGAACGTACCTGTTATAAATGAGAAAGCTGGATATAATGTCCGATTAAAAAACACGAAGAAATGCAGAGAGATGTCAAGTTTCTGTCACACCGAGATTACTTTTGCTAATTGAACCACTTGAAGTGAAATTAATCGAGAGACGTATTAAAGTCAATTTTCTTTTAATCTATCTTTCCGTGTTGATTTGTTCCAACAGTTGTTTCAGTACTTAGCGAAATAAATAAATGTGCTTGACCTTCGTGGTAAACATCGAAGGAGAAACAGAAACACATTTATATAAACATTGTAATATACGTACACATTTTTTTCCAAAAGAAAAACCCTCGACCTTTACTAACATTCATAACGTAAAATGACCTACAAGTGACTCTTAACTTAGCTTTAACGATCGATCTTTGGAATGACTCAGGCTCCTTTAGTTACGTATAAACGTTACGAAGAACATGTTAACGTCGCAGTAAAACGGTAAGCACGCTGATTGTTCGGATCCTAAATCTTAAAGTCCGCATTTAACATCCGCATTTAGCTGCTTTTAAGTAGAGACGCGTAAACCAACTACGTGCATTAGCGTATTTGGAGCCGCATAGAAACCTCCGGCAATGTTAATTAATTCATCGCGAGGTATGTAACGTCGGACGACTTGACCGTATATACATAGAAACGCATGGACATAAAACATACACACACATACACATACACATATATATATACACATGCATAGATGTATACAATGGCTTTCGCCTTGCAGACTCCGAGTAATGAGTTTTCCAATTTACTTCGTTACCTTTGGTCCATCCTTAACTCGTTAACGACCTTTCCTTCGCTATATCCTCGTAAATCTTGATATCGTACACACTTACCTTCGGATCTTAATTACGAGATATATCGTGCGGTAGCAACATCGGAATTACGTATGTGTTCCCTAGTGAACTTCAGTTTATTTGCTCGTACCTCTCCCTTCCGTGCAACCCAATCTTCTTCTCTTCCACAAGAGTTTCAACACTTTCTACGTCTTCGAAAGGATTCCTCGTGAATTCTCGATCCTTGAAAACTCTTCTCGCAGCTTTTACTTACCTATGTTGCCTTCTTCTTCACCTTCTCAAATCCTCTTACGTCATATTTAAAAGTTCAAGTATCTTACAACGTCGAAGTAAACGTAAAATTCTAAGTTCCCTTTGTTTTTACTTTGGTTCTTATTTGTAATAATGTATAGTTCGTATTTTTGACAAGATTTAACTAGTATCGTTGGTTACTTCTTTCTTTCTTTTTCTTTTTCGTTTTTTTTCTCCTATTTTTTCTTTTTTCTCTCTTTATTTATTTATTTATTTTTTTTCTTGGATACACTGGGAAATAAATTTGCTTTGTTACATCGAACGTTAAGGATAAAAGCGCACGATTTCATGTCGCCCGGATATTACAACGGAACGATGAAAGATTTAATATTTCGCCGGTAATAGAGTCCTTTTCGTTCTTGACGTTGTCTCTGCCAATAAAAATTTTCATCGCGTCAGAAACGATTTGGACGAAGATAAACAATTTGTTAGTAGGTGCAAGATCGATGCGTGATTCTTTTAAAAAAGAAAAGAAAAAATAATGAAAAAAAAGAATACGCAAATTCCAGAATATAAAGCTGTAGGATATTATAGTAAAATTGATCGATAAGATGAAAAACTATGAATCTTTAAGCGTTGGTAACGAAAATTGATCTTCGCTCGAACGTAATAAAATTTGATTTATTTAAAACAAAATGCAGGCTGACGTATAAGACCATGAAACATCGATTCTCACATTCATCAATTATATATTGTAACACCCATAAACTTGTATACAGAAAATATTCGAAACGAATCGTTTTTTTCGAATTTTTTTCGCGATAAATTTTATTACAAATTTAGGTGAATCAACGAAAAAGAAAGAAAGAGAAAGAGACAAAGAGAGTACATTTTTTGTCTTTCACTAGATATAATTATAAAGCATGAATAGGTTAAAAATGTTTAAACTGAATACAATGAATATCAACTCGGTTATTCGAAGGAACTTAAATTCATGATATACCAGAGCCTGTTTCTATTCCTGAATAACTTCAATTTCAACTGTAGGAAGTTCAGCCAATCGAGCCAATTCTCGCCCCGGGAGATTGGCTAATTCGAATTTGAAGGAGCTCTTTGGAAATAGTAAGGTGCATACCAAGAAATAATTTGCACCTTCAACCCGTCTTAAGAATATTTCGTGGATGCAGAAAATTGCGTATCTACCCTAGCACGCTTTTACCACGATAGTTTAGGTGTTTAATATATTCGAGAACAAAGAACATGGATTGGCTGTGTAAGGTTTTACCAAACGATGTACTTTAGTTACTGAAACGATAGAATCCAAAAAGAAATATCTTTTTCAACCCTATAAGGGATATTAGCCCTCGTTGCTTGTCAAAGAAAAAGAAGGGTAGAAAGATTCGGCCCTTGAAAGGATCTTATCGTTGTCAGAAGGGTGCTAAGTACATATGCTTGAATCGAAATTTCGCGATATTATCTTAAACAAGTACGATAGGAAAAAAAGAGAGAAAAAAAGAGAGATAAGTAGAGTGCAAGCAAGAGGGATGCAACGTAGAAGCTATTTTAAAGTGGAGCTCTACCTTTCTATATCGAGTTACCTTTTAAAACCGTTGCATCCAAAAGATTCAAGGATTGAAAGAAAGAGAGCGAAAAAGGAAAAAGGATATAAAAATAAGTAAAAACTAAAAGAATGATCGTTTATAGTACTCATGTCTGAGGACGGGTAGATCATATGATTTTTCCAAAGCACTAGCTTACATTCTTTAGAAAAGATTTGTCGGCTTTATATATATATATATATATATATATATATATATATATATATATATATACACAATATGTTGTTTTCCAAGGATGTATGTTACTAAGTATGCATACATAGTTACATGAATATAACCATGTATATAAGTTTACACGTAACACTTTCTTTCGATGTTTTCTACTTTCCGTGACTCCATTTTCTTGCCTTATTCATGCCCTTCCCCATAATCTTCATGTCCGTATTCTTTTCTCAGCGACACACACACACACATCTATACATTTACGTGTACGTAGATACATAGGTAAATAAATTCTTATGCCAGACAGTTACAGCGTTGACGAGGAGGATGAACTTCGTTTATGTTTCATATTTTCATTAAAATACTATATCCTCCGGCAATGAAATCGAGGAAAACAACTGATTTTATCTCGTGAATGCAATTATAATTATGAATTAACGACGTTACGCGTATGTAAAAAGGGAGGAGAAAGAATAAACATTCGTATTCATCAAGTGAAATACAAGTTCATAGCGAAATTATTATAACGCAAATCTCTTTTCGAAAATGCCCAACACAGAAGAGAGAGAGAGAGAGAGAGAGAGAGAGAGAGAGAGAGAGAGAGAGAGAGAGAGAGAGAGTGTATGGACTTTCTTTTTATTCGTACGAACGTATAAAATGCATGGTAATAAATGAGAAAAGGGTAATAAAGGAAGGACTCTCTGGCTCGGTATAAAGCACGTATCATGCAATGTTCTGTGGCATATTTCGAACTCGTATAATCTCATAACATTATTGTTATTTATTTTAGCCCGACGTTTTTGAAATTCTCATTTTCTACTCAGCGTAACTTCCCTGGGAAGTTTCTTCTTTCTCTCTCTCTCTCTCTCTCTCTCTCTCTCTCTTCTCTCTTTCTCTCTTTACTATTCTGTTTTTTTTTCTTTCCCCTAACTCAGGAACGTGTCTCGAGTGCGTAAATAGAGATCAGACGCATTGAATAAGATAATTCATTGCTTTTTTAATATATATGTATATATATTTTTTTTCCTGCAATATTTGTCTATTTAGATTTTTCTTAAAATTTTTCATATTTAATACTAAATATATATGTATATATATTTTTTTTTCGTGAGAGAAAGATCGTACTTTACTTGGACGAAAGTAAACAAAGGAGAAAATGAAAGAAAACTTGTTCGTAAATGATATCTACGTAACGTATACACGTTCAACGATTCTACAGTTAAAATTACCTTCTAATTTCCTTTCCTTTAGTTTCAAAAAGAAACTATATATACGAATGAAAGTTGGAGAAAAAAAAATGGAAAGAAAAAGAGAGGTCTTTCGAAAGGACAGGAAAAGAGAGCCGGAATAAGTTTAACTTATTCGTTTTACATGTTCGTTCGTTGGATGGGGGTGTCTTGAACGAGCCAGTTCAGCAGGAGCTTACATTACACACACACTTACTGTAAAAACATTCTATAGATCTGTACCTATATATATATGTGTGTGTGTATATATATATATATATTGAGTTACAAACGAGCGGTAACTTGAGACCTTCACAGTATCTCGTAAATGTAGCAGTTCGCGTGCGAGCCGAAACGTAAACAGGTTACGTAATCGATCGTAAAGCTCGGATCAGCTTAATACGTTCACTCGAGCTACGTTCCCATCCTTGTAAGAAGGAGGAATAGATAGAGGTGATGGAGGTTGTACCAATGCGTAAGTACACGAATATATCTATATCAAACTTAAGAATATGACTTAGAAATCTATGTATGTAACGATATATATACATCTGTTTGTTGATTGTAAAATATTTTTCTATTTTTCCTATTTGTGGTATTTTTTTAGAACTATATGATATATATATATATATATATATATATATATATATTCAAATGTTTGGCATGCACATATATGATATATTTTTTTAATATTTTAAAAGTTCTCTTATCCTTTGTTATAACTTTTTTATTTGGTACAAATATGCAATAAAATGTAAAATACGTAGGTTTTCTTTTTTATACGGTAAGTGAATTAAAAGATCGAGCAAAGTAACAACGAGTTTAAATACATAGTTCGTTCTTCAACGTCGTAAAATTCGTTTAAAGAGAAAAAGAAGTTACGCGGTCGATCGTAAAGGCTGGAATTCGCAGGATGTTCAACGTTAAGGTACCGGATAGGCATGTGTTCATGTTATTCGCGAGAAACAACGGAAACATGTTTACCGGGAATAACAGTAGGCATTACATCTACGCACACTCCTCGTAAATCAATAGGTGACGGTTTGATGTGAGTAAACACAACACACACACACACAGATAGAGTATAATGGAACAAAGATCTTCTACGACATTCAAGAGTTCTTCTTTGTAATTCCTTTCTTTTTATGTACTTACGGATCTATATATTTACGATATAAATCACGTAGTCGTTAACGCTTTTTTTTTACAACAAATAGGTGACATCATTCCTCTATCTTCGAACTGTTCCCGAGACTCTCGTTTCCTTGGTAAAAGAGAAAATTTATCAAAGTAAGCTACTTCTACGTGTGATTCATACGTTCAGGAGGATCGACTATGCAAATGCGATGGGGTGTGTGTAATTGGGTTAATCGGTTTTCGTTCGACGTTTTCTGTGACTTCGATGAACATAAAATTAAGATATTGTATGACCTTGATTTTATTCAATTTCTTTTTCTTTTTTAAACACATTTATGTATGTATGTACATCGAGCTATTAATATATAACAGATTTTCACGTACTAACCGAGATAGTTTATATCTGTCGCGAAACATTCGTTGTCCATCGTTATTAGTACAATATTACATTCCTCGTTTTCATTCTACAAATACATTTCGCTTCCTAGGTCACGTATGAATGCTTTACTGCTTATCCGTGAGCAGAAATAGACAGGATATTTTGTCAGTAGTTGCATTCGTACATATGTATGTCTATACATATACACATATCTATATATATATATATATATATATATATATATATATATATATATCTGAATTCCAAAATGAAAAAATCGATAGAAGGGAAATGGTATACGCTCGACATAAATCACTCTTATTCGAACTATAACATCGATTCGTTTCGATAGCTTAGGAAGAGTATGTTTACATATTTTTTTTTTTACGTTTTTGTCCATCAATTTTTTTTTACAATAACGTTGTAACGTATCGCGATCAAATTCATTGCGTATCGTGTTGAAGAATGAATTTTAAAAAAATAACGTAACTTCCAAGCGTTTACTTAGATTTTAATATATGTAGGCATATCTCGTATTAGATCGATGAAAAATTTATCTGATCGATACTGACTTCCGATTAAAAAATTCATGTGTACATTACGAAGCCTGGATATTCGACCAACTATTTTTGGATTTATCTTTTACGAGCGTTATACATCGGCTATTTTAAAGAAAAGGAAAAAAGAAAGAAAGAACAAAGAACAATGAAAATAAAAATATCGTTCTCCAATCATTATTATATATCAGAATGTTATTAAAAAATCATTATCATTAAATTTTCGTTTAAATTCTTAAATATATGAAATATCAAATAATGTATATATACTTTTACGAAGGAGCAATAGCAAGTAATGGCAAAGAACATATACATACATATATATTCGTTTATATTCGAAATGTGATGAGGTTAACGTCACGAGACCTAGGACGAAGGGTGAAGGCGTTCAAAAGATATATTCGTGCATGGAAAGAAATATATAGTATAATACTGAGTAGGTGAATACGGGATAGAGAAGGTCCTGACAGATAGATAGGGAAACACGAAGGGACTAAGGGAATTCTCGAAGCATCATCTACCCCTATGGATATTTCCACACTGCAACCTAAAACAATGGCCGAGATATGCGGTCTCGTATCATGAATATTTAGCGTGTGAAGTAGAAGCTCTTGTGAGGGGGATGAATATAGAAGAGAAGGGTGATGATGATGGTGATGGTGCGTAGAAAAGCTCGAGGTCAAGGAATAGTCAACATCCGACGGTAAACAACTATCATATTTTCACGTAACGTTCTTTAAACCTCTGACGATCTTAAATGGAGAGTAACTTATACGACGTTTTCATTTTTAAAATAATTTTCCAGTGGATGAGAGCCCGCAGATTTTTTAAATCCATTTTTTTCTTGTTTCTTCTTTTTTTTTTAATTTTAATTTTTAGAGGGAAACATTTTTCATTTTGACGTAACAAATAAATTCGAAGAAATATTGCACCCAACGTATATTCATACGAATATTTTTCATAAAATAATACTAGGTTATTTATAAATAGAGAGAGGAAGAGAGTGAGAGATAGAGAGAAAGAAAAAGAGTTCAGTTCAATATAAAAATAAAAAGAAATATACCAAACCCAATAATGGAATACGAAAATCATTTTTTTAACCGAACTTTACAAAATAAAAAAGGATCTCCTATAAAGAACAGTCTCGCTAACAGCGTTATTTAAATGCCATGTAATCCTTTAAGTTCGCGTTAAACAGCACGGAAAAGATGTGGGGTGTGGAAAAGGAGAGTAGCCGGTTTCGAATAGAAGAAAAAAAAGTTAAAGCTACGAAACGTTGATTTCGTCGTTGAGTCGGTAGAGTACCGGTCGACGAAACGATAATGGCGTTACTCGAGCATGCCGTAACTTCTTTAAATTCGTATTAAACTGTGCACGAACAAAGAAGAAGGGAAGAGAAAGAAGGAAGAAAGAAAGAAAGAAAGAAAGAAAAAAAGAAAGAAAGAAAGAAGAAAGGGAATTCGAAGTGAGGACGAACGTTGTTCGAGAAAAACTGGAGACAAGGAAAACTTTTAAGACTCGCGTTTTATATCACTGGCAGTATGTTTCGTTTTGGAAAAAGATTCTTTCGTGAGGACGAGTTTACTCGAGTGTAACGTGCGATTTTGCAGGTAGGGAAAAGAAAGAGAGAGAGAGAGATAGATAGATAAATAGAGAGAGAAAGAGAGAGAGAGAGAGAGAGAGAAAGAGAGAGAAGAAAATCGATCGAAAAAGACAGATTGCCGTTAATGACCCTCCTTTGACGTCGTTATAATTACTTAAGTTCCTGTTAGTTTGAACGATAAGCGAAAGGAATGAAAAGCGTGGTGCAGATAGAAATGGTGGGGCTATAGCGCAACTTAAAAAAGAAGCATACGAATTGGCAGTCTTGAAAAATGGTTTTACTTAATGGCAAATTTCTTTTCTCTTTGCTATAACATCAAACGAATCGGCGATAATATCTTTGTTCTATCCTCAAAAAATGATCACGTTTGTCGTTCATAAAAATTACTTTAGTTCGTCGAATATGTGTCTCATTAATTTTGTCTATATATGTCTGAACAAGTTTTTAATATATGTATAGAACAATTTCGTATATCAATGCTAGAAAATGGAAAAGAGAGGGAAAATGAATGAGAAACAAGAAGGAAAATGAAATTTCACGATTTGCGTAAGGAGGGTAAGACGAAGAGGGTAAAATCTCGAGACTTCGTTCACTTCGCGTCGACATACGTGCCAAGGCCATCAACGGTAATGGGATTACTTAGGCTCTCACATGACTACTTATTCATGTTAAATCGAACGCAGTGAAAGACCAAGAGAAAAAGAAACAGAGAGAAGGAGAGAGAGAGAGAAAGCGAAAGAGAGAGAAAGAGTGAGAGGGAAAATATAAGGCCGAAGATCGCGACTCTAAGAAGTTTTTCGGTCTCGCGGCTCTCGAGAGGGTTGTTTGGCGAACGGCCAGAGTCACCCCTTGGCTCCTGCCACCCTATGGACCAAACCCCTTACCTTCACCCTTACCACTACTATCCTGAGAATTCCGGATTAAGAGACGCTCGCGCAAACTCGAACGGCACTTAATGGCGAACGACGTTGGCGAATTTTGAGCAAGATTATCGTCGTCTTCGTGCTCCTCCGTACACTCGGCACTTTTGTAGCGAACGAACGATTAACGTCCTCTCCGACTACAACGACGAGATCATTGAAGGATCTATGAGAAAACTCGTTGATCTTATAGTCCGTCTTTCCAAATATTATATTTTAGCGAGCGACTAATCGTTTAGTCGAGTACAAAAATTGTTGTGTTTCTCTTAACTCTTAGTGAAAAACTTTAAGTCGTTAAATATGCCAGAAGAAAAATTTGTTATTCCCTGTGCCTGATAAACTGGTGACTCTCAAAAACTGACATCTACTTTACATATTACTACCTTTCTGATAAAGCTATGAGGTTTTTACAGCTTCTTGATACTACGAAACTGCTGAAGAACTAGTGTCTAAGAGTTTGAGAAGCATTAGTTTGAAAAACCATAGCCCTGTTCCTATAGAGCGTTAGACGTGCTCGCGAACTTTCGCAGGGATCGCCTGTAAAAATCGAAGCACGAGAGCTTCTCCCAGTGAGAATTTTTCGAGAAGATGTATTTCCGGATACCTTCAAGTTTAAGCCTTCATTTGTATTCCTGTAAAACTTCCTTCCTTCTGAGAGACGAGATGGATGAAGAGAGAAGAGAGAAGAAGACAGAGACAGAGAGAAAGAGAGAGAAAGAGAGGAAGGGAGGGACAGATAGAAAGATCTTTCGAAAAACGTAAAGTTTATCATCTTTTAAATCTACCACGTACCATCTTATACTCTTAAGACACATTTCACTGACATTGCGTGTTACTTGAATTCGAATTGAACTTTTGATCAACGTAGTCAAGATTGTGAATCAGAAGATGTAGCGAAGAGGTTTCGTTAGATTCAAAAGGACGAACTGGTCGAACGTATAAAATTCAATTCTTAAAACCGAATGAAATGATCGAATAACCGTGATACTTCGAACGCCTTATATGCTCGAAACTTTTTCTATGTATATCTCATTATCGTTTTTCTCGAGGCACGAAGTATATTATCGCGACTTAAGTATCCGCCATGTTTCCGTCTTCTTGTCCGGTATCTCTGAGCTGAGCCGCCGTGGGACATGTCGTATACTGTAACGAGAACGAGATTCTCCAAGCAGTCATTCTCTCTCTTTCTCTCTCTTTCCCTCTCTCTCTCTCTCTCTTTCTCTTTCTCCCCTTCTTTTTCTCTTTTTCTCTTTCTATCTCTTCCTATCTTGGTCTCTCGTCTTTTCTGAAATCCGTGCACAGGAAAGGAAATTCATTTGAAGAAACGATGTAGAAATCCCAACGTAACGTCGCTCGCGTAAGCGGAAAATCACGAGTACCGAGTTTCTTTCGCGGATCTTAGTTCATCCTCCATCGTTGTTCGTTGGAAAAATTCATTCGAGAAAAAGATCCGTTTATCGCCGTCATCGACAAGGTACCAATATACATATATTGGTCGTCTATCGTCAAGTAAGAGCGAATAATTCAGCGAGCCAATTAATTTCCACTTCGAACACAGATGATGGAGGTTTTCACGAACATTCCATGCATCAATTTACGCCAGAGTCCTTGGTAAAGTTTTCTCTCGAAAGTGGATGAAACGTGGACTCGAGGTTTGGCCCGAGTTGCTAGCTTTAATGGATGATAATTAGCGTCTCGCCCATCTTTTTTCTTTTTTTTTTCTTTTCATCAAGATATTTCTGATTCGTTAGTAAGGAAAATTATTTTCTTAAAAATTTGCTGTTTGCTGTTCTACTTGAAGGAATTTCATTTCGACTATTTGGACATGTTTCGAAGCGAATTTCACGGGGGAAAAAAAAATATATCTCTTATCGAACTTTTTTCGTTTTCAGATTTCCGTCCTATACAATATAGGCCGACCCGAACACGTTTCTATCGGAATAACGAGTTTATGCTTTCACGGTATAAAGAGATTCGTAAAAAAAGGAATGGAAATTCTTTTTCGACCAATATCGCGACATACTCTTGTTTTTATTTTCGTTTGGATCGATTCGTGACGAAGAGGAACTCGTTCGGTGTATGAAAAAGCAACGTGCACGATCCATTGGCATATTACACGATTATACTGTACATACCTAACATATCCATATGGTAATGATATTTGTTAACTTTCCATTGATTGCTTTTGATAATGCGATTCACCAGTTTTACTCCGGTTTAAAAAAAAGTTTCCTATATTTATTGCACATCTATTAAATTTGCGTTATTCGTTATGGTTTTAGTCATAAAAAATGAGAAAGAAAAAGGAGATAAAAAGAAGGAGAATAAAAAAGAGAAAGAAAGAAAAAGAAGAGGAAGAGAAGAAGGAGAAAGAGAGAGACAGACAGACAGATAGAGAGTAGAAAGAAAAGAAAGAGAGAATAAAGTAACTTCTTCAATTTTGTACTCCGACCGTTCTGCTCTAATGGACGCATCATTAGGGTTAATTATCTAAAGAAATCCAACGTACTCCCACCTTACTTTTCTACTTTCAAACTTTCCAACTAGAGCAAGATTTTTCGATCGTTTTGTATAAATCATCAGAAATGCTGCTCGAGCAGTTAATCCTAATTTTTATTACTATGTTTTCCTCTTTAGTTTTTAAGTAAATCGAAAAATAACTTTTCCTTCGTTATTAATAATGTATTTAACATAGACGTTATAAGATATATTTTATACATTACCACTCGTACATTGAAAAAGCTAGTGGTGAATCATTTTACACGAAGCAACCCGTGAGTACTTGAAGTTTGTTAGCTACCACAACTTTACGGGTAGCTTCCTACCTTCTTCTTCTTCTGACGAAAGCACTTATGAGAAGGAGGACACTTAGTTTTACGAAGTCGAGCTCATTAGAGAGAAATAAATTGTTTTTTCTGGTAACGAGAAAAATTTTATCGTGACCGATGCTTCATTTCTCTCTCTCTCTCTCTCTCTCTATTCCTCTCTGTCTCTTTCTTTCCCTCTCTCTTAAAAATTTCGTAAATCGAGGACAGATCGTAATGGGATATCCGCTTGGTATACATTCCAAATACAAGTATTGCCTCTATTTCTCTCTTTCTGTCTGTTTTGCAAAGTAGGCGGATGGTTAGATACTTGGCTCGTTCGAAAACGTCGCGTTCGGCTCGTGAGAGACAGGAGACAAGAGCCGTCTGAATGCTCGAGAGGGAAGAAGAGGAAGAAGCCGAGTTTCCTTCGAGAGTACGAACACCGACATTGGTATATCTACACGTAGTTGGTGCAGACAGGTCAGCCTAGAATCTGATACGACACGGAAGAGGCATCCAAAAGTATCGTGAAATATTCAGTTAGCGCTTGTGGCATTATAATGGGAGAGGACTTTAAGTTTTGAGACGCTCTTATATCAGACGGCATGCTGGCTCACCTCGATTCTAACGTGGGATGTGTATGTACTCTTCCCTCTCTCTTTCTCTCTTTCTCTCGTACACACACACACGCACATACACACAACACCCACACAAACTTTTTCATCGTGCCTTGCTTTACTCAGTGGCTCTTACGTCGATATTACGTAAATTGAGCTTAAGCGACGTGCCACCGTTCGAAGGAACCTCGGCCAAATGGGTCAGTCATAAGAAGGAAAGAGAGACTAAGAGAGAGAAGCTAAAGAAAGACAGAGAAAGAGTGAAGTTTTCTCGCGTATAGGCGAGATCATGCTTGGAGAAGTCTAACCTTCTTTCTCTCTCGCTCTTTCACTTATACACACGTATACTATCTTACGTTCAATTCACCTAGACTTACCATACAAACCTTCTCTACTTTCTCGACTTTTGCGGGTTTGCCGCGTCGCCCGAGGTGAGTTTAGTCGTTATGCAGCTCGTTTGTTTAAACGTTCTAACATCAAGCTCACCATCTTGAATTTTGATACGTACCTTCTCGTATGTGTTCGATCAGTGATGGCTTTCATTCGTCGGGTACCACAAGACCGACATGGCTCGTTTAATCGCCCCCACTGATGTATTTCGTGAAACGAGAGACTGAGAGAGTTGATAGGAGGGTGGAAAGAGAAGAGGAAGGGAGAGATAGAGGAAGTGTCGTCGAGGGTCAATGCGATTGAAAGCGACGCGGTTTTAGGGCTTGCGGAACGAGGGCAGGCCGCAACTAACTGGACGAGTTGCCGAGTCTCCGAGGCCAACCGCGCTTGCCTGTAACGGACCTACTGTTTGCACAGATAAGAGTAATTAATGTTTCCTCGGCTCTCACCAGTCTTAACCCAACCGCTCTTTTCTATTCCTCTCTCTCTCTCTTTCTATCTCTATCTCTATCTTTTCCTTTTCTCTTCGTCATAGGGCTATATCACCACTCAATTTCCCCATATTTTCTAGGTCCTTTCTTTTTCGAGACTTCTATTTCGTTAACAAATGACACTTATTCTCTATATAACGTTCAATCTTGTTTAATTACTACCGTCAATAGTAAAACCAACGGCAACAGCAGCAGCGGCAGCAACAGCAAGAATTAGACTTGAAGGTTTGCGAAACTAAACACGACAGAAGCTGCGGTCGACTCTATTAGGACGTGAGACCACACTCGTCACGCGGTACTAATGCTACTCAAACGAGAGTATCTGGACCATTCCTGATAGTCCCATCGTGCTTTGCATGCCGGACTCTCCCCTGATTTTCTCTATTCATGAATATGACGAATATCGAACTACCGATTTCGATTTTAGATGTAATAATATTATTTCAAATAATATGATTCTTTTAGTTCGTATAATATTTATGTAAAATTAATATCAATGATTTTTAATATTATTATGCTATATGAAAGAACCACTGCATTCGTGGAAATGCTTTAAAAAATTTATTTGACAATTAGCAAAGTAACGTGTCATTATAAATACTGTATTCTTTAATGTAATTTTATTAAACGTAACATATTTATCAACACACTTTGAATTCCAATTAAATTGAATGTGGAGTTTAATATGGTACACATTTCAGCTTTGGAAACGTTATCCATCGGTGATATAAACAAAAGCGAATATCGGGCAACTTTGATATTTATTAAGTCAGTTTTCATTAGTATTCCAGATGATGAACATCGTAACTTTCTCCGTTCGCATAGATACGTATATATAATTAATAATTTCTATTATTTTACATTTATTTCATCGATATATGATGCTCGTATATTACTATAAGTATAATTAATTAGGATTAAACCATACTATATTTGTTTAAACATTAATTAGCTAATAAACTGTTTTGAATATAAAATAATTTTTGTATAATGGCTGATAAATGTAAATTTCAAACACTGGGTCGATGCTGACCAATAAAATAAACAAAAACCTGCAGGCGAATAACTTCAACAGTTATCGAGTTAATCTTCTTTAATATTTCGACAAATAAATATCGAATCTAATTCTATCCATACAGGTCAGCTTAAATAATTTATACTTTTTGTTATTTTATAATTATTTAAACAATATATATGTACACGGTGTATAATAAACTAATATTTAAACAATAGTACTATGTTTGCTTAAATATTTTACATGGTGGAACAAGCGATAAATATAAAATAATAATAATAATCAGCTTCAATAATTTATACTTTCACTAATTTTATAATTATTTAAACAATATATAAGTACTCGGAATATAATAAATTAATATTTGAAAAATATTACATTCCCTTCAACATTACATATCTCGTAATATGCGACAAATATAAAACAATTTTAATTTAATACGCCGATACGCTTAAATTTTATACTCGATGTCCTTGTTTTCGCATAATATTTACAAAAACGTACTCGTGACTCATTTCGTCTATTATCGAACTAGTTCTCTTTTGTACTCCGGCGAGTGAACGTTGAAGATCTCTCTTTCCGAACATCTTAAATTAAAATATTAATACTTTCGGAAATTTTATAATTATTTAAACAATATATAGTGTACATAAAGTACAGTAAACTAATATTTAAACAATATTACATTTGCTTAGATATTATATAACTCGGGATACGCGTTAAATATAAAATAATGTTACTCTAGTCTTTCAATATGGTTAAAGTCATTGTGTGCTTTTAATGTCAACAAAAACGAACCTTCGACCGACTTTGCCTGTTGTCGAGCCAGTTCTCTTTTGCATTTCAACGAGTAAAGATCAAAATTCTCTCGTTCTATACGACTAATCTTAAATAATTTACATTTTCGATTATTTTATAATTATTTAAACAATTTGTGACGTGCGAGGATTATAATAAACTAATATTTAAACAATAGCACATTTATTTAAACATTTTATAGCATCAAACACGCTATTAATATAAATTAAATATAATTTAATATTTCTTTGGAATGAAAGAACTTCCATTCCGAAGTGGCGGTCGGTGAGTGTTTATGTAAACAAAAATATACTTTTCATTTCAAAGTCAATGAAAACTACGTATAGGAACAGTTTCGTTTTGGATTTCATTGAATAAAGATCAAAGCACTCTCTTTCCAAACGGGTAAGTTTAAATAATTTACAATTTTTACTGTTTAATGTACATCGAGTACAATCGAGGAATATTTCAATAATATTACATTGAATCGTGAGATAGTCGGTCGCGATACGAACTCATTTATAATCATTATATAGATTCTTTCTTCATTATCAAGACTCTCTTTGCACTAGCGTTAACAAAAATTTAAAGTAAGTCTATTTTTCTAACAAATATTTCCTTAATATTTTTAACAATTTCTTTCCGTAACAATGATACTATTAAATTTATTCGTATATTTCTGTTTCAGATCATTGCAATGGGTCATGAAGCAATGATTAAATCGAGTGTTTGTATCGTTAAAATAAAAATAATAATATCGCGAAATAGAAGCAGTGTTTGTTCGTGCGCGTTTCGCGATTTAAACCAGTGAACTTGCATCGACTGCGTGCAATGTAGTCGTTAGAGTCAATGTTTGTTCGTAAAGTTTTTTGCTTTTTTAACAGTCGCATAGACTGTATCTATAAAAGATAGTAGAGTTTCGCGAATTAACTTCAGTGACCGCCCGTTAATAAATAATTACCGCGTATTAGAGTCAGTGCATCATTGAAAAGGATTTCAACCAACTTTGATGTCGACCTACCTCACTTTTGACCTCCTACGGGTCAATCACCTTCAATTTCGACCTACATCGCGGACGAGTGTTTTGGAGCCATCGCAGAACTTCTTAAGTAGTAAGTGAATTTTTAAATCCCTCTGATCACTCAATTTTGTCGAGAACAAAGGGTCTGAATCGACACGAGTGATTGGTTGTAATTAATTAATAAAAGAGCCTTGAGTGATGACGAATTACCCTTTTTGGAAATTTACTTGTGAATGGTTTCTTATTTTTTGACTTATTTAATAAATCAGGATAAAGTCTTCTTTTATCGTTTATAATTAGTTGCACTTGGAATATTTCAATGCATTTTGAAATGTATTTCTTTCGTAAAAATGATAAATAATCGGTACTAAGAAAGTTTAATAAAGAGCAAGAAGGTATTTGCGATGAATAGTTTCTAGATTGCAAGTGAAATTGCAAGATTTTTTTTTTTGTAATAATTAGAGTAATCATTCGTAAGAAGGGACGTTTAAGGATCTTTCATTATATTTAATATAAATAAAGGTTAATGAAATATTTAATCAATTTTGTTGATAAGAGAAAAAATCTCGATAGAGTCATTCCGTTTAAAAGAAAAAAGTTGAGTAGAGTCATTGATAAAGGACAAAGGAGCTTGTAGAATAATAGTTCGCAGACCCTAAAATAATCAATTTTTAGCTTAAGATTTTCAGCAATTGATATAATAATTTCCGTTTCTCTTACTTTGCGAAAAATTATCGTCGAGAGATTTAAATATTTACACGAGTGTTTAAAGAATCTTTTTATCTCAAATGTAGACGAATTTCTTTTCTCTCGTTCAGGTAAGAGAAATAGAAGGACACTTAGGCATTATGTGTTCTCGGTCTCAATTAAGTTCAAACTCGGTTCCAACGTACTCAATGTACTCTTGTAAATATTTATATGTGCGGTAGGGTCCAATCTTTGGTCTCGGAGTTATTGTTGCGAAAGCACGACCAGTCATGTTCCATGTTAGTGATTGAAGCTTGCGATATTACGACGGTCGAGCTATGTGTAAGTTGATTTCCGAATATGCAGTTACGCTGGAGTTTTCAATTTCAGCATTTGAGATCTAAATTCTCGTGAAGCGATAATCACCTCGTTGCTTTGATTTTGCTTCGATTTTTTAATAATAATAGTAGTAATAACATAAAATAGTATAAAAGAATAGAATTAGCGTTAAGTGGAGGATCTCCAAATGCAGCAACCTTCACGTGGTGAGATCTGAGTCGGTATTACTTGCGAAATATCAAAATGTAAATTTAAATTATGTAACGCAAGTACTACCGGGCGAATGGCTGCATATTTCAATGTATTTCAAAAATCTCTTCATTCCAAATTTAATTATACATTAAAGTACTTACTTTTTCCAAATTTGTTCTCTCTAATAATAATTAAAGTACATTAAAGTACTTACATTCGTACATAGAGAATACTTCATGGACATGAAGAAGAAAGCAGCATGCTTCATACATGGAGAAGACACCAGCATCGGTACGAGACTTTTTACGAGAACTACCATAAAGATTACGTTTTGCTTATAAAATAATTAAATCGAAATAGATTAGGAGTAAAAAAAAACGTATGCATCTGTTTTATCGTACGTATTGATTAAAAGTTTATAGAATTAACTTGAATCATCAGAAACGAGTTACGTAATTTATTAATCCGTGAATAGTTTGTTAGTTTCTATTTAATTGCTCGGTATGTGAAGAGAATTGAATTCGTCCGTGCGTATCTCTACATGATGCTTTGTTAAGCTCGCACACATAGTATATCTCACGTATACAGTACATAGTATGCACGGCTTCCACCCAGCACGGAAGCAGTCCGTTCGTACCACGCTCGCATCTTTGAATATTCCTGTTTCAACAAGCAGGAAACTAGTTGTCTCCCTTTCCGTAAAATATGAAATGCATCAGCTGCTTAGATACGCGCCGTTACCATTTACCAACGTGAAAACGAGTCAGGTCAACCGGATACGGAAAAGTAGAAACCGTGAATGAGACTTGCGGATAAAACGTGTTCGGTTAATCGGTGTTATCATTCTCTCTTTCTCTTTCTCTCTCTCTCTCTCTCTTTTTATATCGCTCTCCCTCTTTCTTTCTCTTCTTTTCAGAGAGCATTTCAATCGCCAGTAATCGTATTCGCTCGTTACGCACCATTTTGCGGAACGCCATGCTTAAAAGGCTACATTTCTCTCGTAGAGAGGAAACAAGTTTATGGACCGTTTCGAGTGTACGATCTTGGAATAAAAATTATGCAACCTTTTAGCGTGAGTCGTTCCCTTGTTGTTCTTTTTTCTTTTTTTTTTTTATTATGTTTTCGCATATAACCAGTAAAATTGGAGTCGTAATGACTCGAAATTATGGTCACCAGCAGAGTTTCACAAGAATGGTGTGTAGTGAATCAATGAAAACGGTATAATGCCGTGAAATTGCTACGCGTACGTCATGTTGAGACCGCGATATATGGCCGAAATAAAAAAAAAAAGAAGAAAAAAAGGAAAATATAGTGTTTTCGTGTTCGCTCTCTTTCAGCATATCTCGTTCGCGAAATAGGACCGTTCCGTGATATTCCAATTTTGTTACACACGTTCGTTGCTATATGTTCTTCGAAAAATAAAAGACGCCCATGAGACTTTCTTTCACAGATATGTAGGTACGTAAGTTAACGCATATGTGCACGCGTGCATCTATATTTTCTAGAAAGATACACGTTGTAAAATCCCTTTTTCGTTTCTCGGACATTTACAAAATCGTTTCGTGATATACGACGTCGATACGATTTATAGCGATTCGCTGGTAGTACTCGCGTGCTTCGTTCAATATGAGCACGTTACTTTGACGTTTCATACTTGTCCTGTTAGAGACACGTGCGTCGGTAGTCCGCAAAAATTGAAATTTACTCGAGCACGAGGTTCACGAATCGAGAAATGTCATTTTTTTAAATAATCTTCGATAGCGTAGATGGGTATCAATTTTGGTAGATGTAAAATGAAAATAAATCGACTTTATAATGGAAAATAAACGCGATCGAGAACAATGAAAATGAAACGGAGTTAATTTATTTGTTTGAATGGAATAATTTTTACGATATATTTTTTTACTGACGTTTAATTCGACGAAATAAATAAAATGATATACGATATAAATTAAACAATTAATTCTTATTGAACTTTTTATTACGTTTATAACTAATTTATCTTAATCTGAAAAGTTAGTACCTGTAATTTATATATATACTTGATATAGCTATATGCATATATATATGTTTATATGCATTATGAAATACAGAGCCGCGCATAAGATGGTCACACATGACTCACGTTCCGGGCATAGATTCTTAGCGTTCGCATTATTAGTCTCCTTTCGGTGAGCGCTCTGTATAGGGAAAGTAATCTCGACTTTTTGAAATTCAGTCGTCGTAAAAGTCGCGATCCG
Source organism: Vespula vulgaris (assembly GCF_905475345.1). NCBI lineage: Eukaryota > Metazoa > Arthropoda > Insecta > Hymenoptera > Vespidae > Vespula > Vespula vulgaris. The sequence goes on along the minus strand of NC_066591.1, from coordinate 2,933,560 downwards.
CCACTATAGAAATGTGGTTTCGTTTATTCCACGTATTACTCTCGTAATAAATAAAAGCTCGAAAAGGAAGATACGTTCTCACGTCGAGTTTTCATTTTGAAGAAACTACGAAAGGTAGATTTATTTATTAATATATAAAAGCAAACTTTCTACCTTATTCGTTCCCATTAATTAAAAAAAAAAAAAAAAAAAAAAAAGATTATTAAAAGAAAACAAAGCACCTCGATTGCGTGATTTCCGACGTTAAATAGGTTTATCCTTGTCTAGTTTTAGCTGAGATTTCTTTAAGGAAACAGGAATAAACTACGAGACAAGATGGACATATGGTACTTTGCTGGTTGGCACCAGTAGACCGCAAATAACTATTACAAAGAGACAGTACGTGTAAGAAAATAGCTATACGAGTAAGAAAGAAAGATGTGAAAGGCAAGAGAGAAAAAGAGAAACAGAGAAAGAGAGAAACCTCGACACGTCTCCATAGGTATAACAATGTGTATAAGAGAAGTTGTATTTTGTGTCTTCTAGTATGTTCGAAGAATGATGCAAATGTACCAGAAGACAGAGACAAAGACAGAGACAGAGAGAGAGAGAGAGGGAAGGAGGGAGAAAGAAAAAGAGATGAAGTAGAAGAGTCTAGAGGTACTAGAAATGTGCGAATAGTACTACTGACATATATATATATATATATATATATATATATATATATATATATATTCTTGGCTAAAGACATCATGCAGTCGAAAGGAACAATCATCTAAAAGTGAACACGTTCAAAGGAAGATGTGTAGGTAAAAGAGAAATAAAAAAGAAAAAGAGCGAAAAAACAACAAGGAAAAGAAACGTAAGAAGCAAAGCATTCTTTCTCGTTTCAAAGCTTTCATCTAACAAACGAGCTTGATGAATAATAGCACTCATCTCTTAACATCAAAATGCGCTTCTTTTATCACAAAATCGCGAAGAAATTAGTCTCAAGCTATTCCGACTCGGTCCAATTCGTCGTGAAAAACATTACTCTTTTCTTTTGTTTTCCTCCATCGAAAGATAAATCTTGTCTTTCATCGAAAGCATTTTCGATAATAACCCTCCTGATTTATCGCGGCTTCGTAGTGGTTTCGAATTTTCCAGCAGAACGGAATACGACGCTGACATTATAATTTACGATGGAACGAGCTCGTTACGATTCAATGATCCAAGAGAGAGAAAGAGAGAGCAAGAACGAAAGAAATAATTGTAACGGAAGACCGAAATGCGTGTGCATTGCTCGTTAGAGGTGCACTCATTAACATAAATCCATTGAAAAAAATTGTGACTGCGATGTATGAAGTAACTAAGTCCAGTTATAATGCACATCTTCATCGTTAGGTTTCTTTTTTTTCTGAAGTCAATCTTTTTATTTTATTATTTTGATTTTATATTTTTTCTTTTTTGTTACAATCGATATATATATATATGTGTGTGTGTTTTATATAGATAATTAAATAATAATATTAATAATTACCTATCAATAATTATCAGATTTCGATGGGATTTTATGTAAATTTTATTCACAAACGAAGATAGGTAAAGCGGTCATTATGAAAGGGATTTTTAACATCCTGTTCCGATGCAACTCGAATTGGTAGTCATCAATGGATTAGAATTAGATACTCACGAACGAATGAGGCAACATCTGGTGTTGGCCTGTGTTGCAGCACGTAGACGAAATGCGAAATACGTGCAGGCAGCGCAATACAATTAACGTTGTGTACACGTCCACCTTGGAATCTTCTTGAATTTAAAATCAACTTCTAAAGTAGCAGTCGTGCTAGGATTCTTCAGGTAAAGAAACAAAGAAGAGGAAAGGGGATAGGAACAAACTAAGTGAAAAGGCGAAAGGGAGAAAGAGAGAAAAAAGAGAAAGAGAATGATATTTCAGTTTACTTTAAGACAATTTCTCTCATCCCTTTTCACTTTGTTTCGCTATCGTTATTTCTTTGGTAAATGGAAAGGAAAATTTACACTTTCTGGAAAAGAAAGCGTCAAGCCGGAAACGATAGAATTACCGATGATCAGTAAAGTGCAAATCATCCGAACGTTTCTTTCGTACGACGTGGAACTGCTTAGTAATTTTTTCAGCTTTACTTTTGTCTTCTCTTCATTTTATTCATTTCCTTAATCCTTTATGTCTTACAGACAACAAATAGTATTTTAGTATCAATAGATTTTTTAATCAAAGATCTTTGATTAATTAACTTTATAATAGCGAGACATGTGAAAAGCATAACTTGATATTTTTACAAAGTATTGTGCATAACAGAATCAATAGCTATATGTTCGTGTACGTTTATCGATTAGTCGATAAATTCACACATTCGCATTAACATTGTTACTCTCGATGTACTCGATTCCATCGATCTTCCATTTTCATCCGACCGTTTTCCGGTCATCATCGTTAATCTTCTTCAAGTAGATCTTTGCTGAGATAATCGGAAACATATTTACGTTTGTTACACATGTCTTTGACGTAGATAATCCATTGACGATAGGTTCTTAACAAGCGAATACAAAACACGTAAGAATTCTGCATATATAATACTTAAAACAAATCGATTATTAAAATTACAGGCCGAGTATAAGTATACTACTATTAGTATGAAGATGAATGATATCAGACGGGTGTATAAAAAAAAGGAAGCATGAGGAAGAAAGGAGAATAGGTCGCTTTAATCACTATAATTCTTTCGTGATACATACTTATGTATGGTCAATTTATCGCGTAATGAGTGCAAGCAACTTGAAGTTCAGGAAACATTGAGCTTATTATATGTAAAGTAGGCCACTATTATTGACGTCTTGATATCTCCAGAGGATAATAAAAAAGAATAATAATAAAAATAAAAGTTATTTATTAGACTTCGAAATGTTGCAATTTGTAAAAGAAAAGAAAAAAGATAAGAAAAGAAAAATCGAAATACCTAACAATTATTGTTGTGATTATTCGCATTATATAATGTACAATATTATTGTCAGCAAGTAGATAATAAAGTCTTCGTTATCCTTTGACAAATCTTACCACTCGTAATTTTGAACGAAGCAGACTATCGTTGCCGTATCTTCGTTGAAAAGGATGCAAGGAAGGAAAAGATCAAAGGAAAAGACTGGTTGGATCGTTACGTGATACGCAATTTTATCTTTTATCTGATGGATCGAGGAAAAGTAAGCCACCGAATATCTTACTCGTATAACGACGTAATCTCGAATCTGTAGAACTTGAGTCTCTTCGATTTCGAAGAATAATCTCTCGAAGATCCTAGACTAGCTATTACTCAATAGCGAACCAATTCGGTAGATATAGATAATGTACGAAGGTAAAGATTTTTCATTATTAGGTGTATACGTTTTCGATTAACAAAGGAAGTTTGCGGATATTCATCAGCTCGTCTTCTCTAAAGGGCTCGCACGGGTGTTTACCAAGAAGTTTATTGTAAGTCGATATACGTAGATACGGAGATAGATATATAGATAGATACAGAAAGAGAGAGAGAGAGAGAGAGAGAGATAGAGACTAGCTTAATTTCTGTAATATTACACAAACGAGAATATTCTAGTTGAGAATAATCGAGGCGTGTAGATCATAAACTGTTTTAAAGCGTTCCTTCAATAACTTTGTAGAGTTTGCTGTCACTTCAAACTATCCGATCATCACTTCGTAAATATGTAAATTGCAATGTTAATTTTCGATCATCGACAAAAACAATTGAGATAAAAGGATTTCATAGAAAATTTCAAATACATAGATTCAGTGATTTCTACGTTTCTCGTTGTAAGAAAAATATGCAAGAAAAATGATGACGTTGTAATCGAATGAGCATTAAGAAACAAATAACGAAAAGAATCTCGATTTTTCTGAAAGACGGGAAGACTAGAAAGTTAGAAAAAGAGAGAGAAACAGAGAGAGAGAGAGAGAAAGAGAGAGAGAGAGAAAGAGAGAGAAAGGTCAAAAGGGACGAATGACAAAATGTTTTGGTTGCATCGTCCCAAGTATATCCGCGGATATGTTCGTGCCACAGCGTTGCTGTTTTCCCTTGGTCGTGCGCGGTTATGCAAACGACCGCAAGTGCTTGCGTTGCATTTAAAAAGTTGAGAGAGAAAACATAGGAGGGCGAAGAAGACCGCGTACCACCGCGGACGTGCCTCTCTTGTGCTAGTGCTAAAAAGCTCGGCACTTGACAACGCTCGACACTCTCGACAGTGCAATTTACTTTTCCTCGCTTCGAGGACTCCTCGGATAATAAAAACGGAATTCGTAACCGGCTCTCCTCGACTTTTCTACCGAACTAACTGCCCTACCATAATTTTTCCTTTTTTTTTTATCTTTTCATTTTCTTTTTTTTGATGTTCATACAGGGTGTCTTATTTTCATTGACGTAGAAATTTGTTGGTAATTATATTTAACCTCGAAGATTTGCAAAGAAAACAACTTCAAATTCGAAATCACAAATTGAAATATTTCTGAACATGTCTTTCTTTTGTAAACAATTTATATCGATTTAGTATACAATTTTAATATAATAACACTTAAAGTAACTTGTAAAGTAACTTAAATAGTAAATTTATAAAGATTTAGTATACAATTTATAGATGTAGTAAACAATTTTAATATCGATTTTATCAAATCGAGAGATTCTCCCTGTATATTTCTAAAATAATCATTTCCAAAGGGAATGTAACGATGTAGCCGATATATCATGTAACATTTGTTAAACCCCTTTCAGAGACCGGCCTGCGCATACTTAATTCGAATATGACCACAAGGATTTTCAATGTTTCTTCGAAAAGCAAACCACATACTACTGGCTGTCGTACAAGCATTCTGCTATATCTCTCTTCACGACAACGACTACGTATTCGTTTCAAAGAACATACGTACATTTGTACGTGTGGTATGCTGGCATCGAAATCAAAGTTCGTTCTTTAAAACGCGTGATCTGAATTTCTATAAAGTTTCTCTTCGGCAAATTTGCTTTGAAATATGTCAAGGAATACAAGGGAGAAGAAAAAGAAGAAGAAGAAAGAAACGAAAAAATTTAATGCAAATATTATTTAATTCTTCAAATATAAGTTCCTTATGTAATTTTATTATTAAACATTTTTCTATTTTCTTTCGGTTACCTTCTCTTCCTTCTCTAAAATTATGAGAGAGAGAGAGAGAGAGAGAGAGAGAGAGAGAGAGAGAGAGAGAAAGAGAGAGAGAGTAGATATAATTCAATGAGTTAGATTCGAGAACGCATTAAGCGTATGATTTTAACGAACGAATTTACAACTGCGTCAATTCAATCTCCAGGAGGAAGTTTACAAGCAACGAAGTCATATACTGGGTGTATATGAAAAAGTTAGATCTTCTTAAAGCTGGAGATTTTAAGGATAAAAAAAGGTTTTATGAGGGTAGGGTAGAGAAAATATTAAAATCGAGTATCGATAGAATTTTGAAGCATCAATTCACCTGGTAAATTTCCTTCCTTAAAAAGATTAACTTTCCACGTGCACACTGTATACACACACACACACACATATAAAATATTCCTTGATCGCGTGCCATACAAGTTCACCCGTATCTCATCCATCTCTCGCCTCTTCGAAGACGAACATCTCTCACCCTTAAGTCATCCAGCTGTCGAGGATCAATTAATTTCCCTACCATTAAATCTCTTACGTTCCCAACGGGGAACACTGTTGCTACTACTACCAATATCTCGTCTTATAGTCTCAGCGAATAAAAGTGATATGGCCGTTGAAGAAAAGAGGGAAGAAAATATTATTTCTGATCGAGTCGACATATTACGTTCAACGTTTTTTCCAAAGCAAAAAGGGTACGAAAGGTCCTATGCGAAAGGCCGAAATTTATGGGACGTCAGAGTGGTGTTGTTGGCATGCCAACGACGAAATATTTCGGTGAAGCTAGCTTTATGCAAACGACTTTAAGAGCTTGTGTTCGCTTTAATAAGCGGAGAGCTAAAAGTAGAGAAGAAAAAAAAAGGAAGGAAAAAAGAAAGGTGAAATATATAAAATAGTTTCGAGATGCTTTTCAATGGTCTCCATGGTTCTGGTGATATTGTGCGTAACACGAGTTTGCGGCTGCCTACAGCAAACTTGTAAGCTCTTAACATTTGTTACTTTCATAAAATAACTTCATCTAGATACCAACGGAAATTTTGGTTCATTTAAAACACAATTCGGACTTCATTAACCAAGTTCCAAGTTTGGGTATATGTGAGTCTTATAATGAAAACGCGATAAAAGGATTTATAAGGTCGAGGGAATTCGATCGAAAAAAAGTTTGAAATGCAAATCGGATGGTAATTGCTACTTTTTCTTTTAGCAAACGAGATAGATGGATAGATAGATATGTAGGTGGATAAAACCGAATTGAGATGAAAAGAGAAAGAGAGGGAGAAATAGAGAGAGAGAGAGAGAGAGAGAGAGAGAGAGAGAGAGAGAGAGAGAGAGAGAGAAAGAGAGAGAGAAAAGAGAGCACTAGTTAAATTGGGATTAATCACACGTTATTCTTTCCCAACGTCAATTTATTCCATGGATTATTCATCTAGCGTGAGAGATCGATCAGCTCGAGAATATCTGCCAATTTTATAAGATCCATCAGAAAGAAACTGCATAGTACGATGTTGAATATACGTAAGAAATTTTTAAAAGATATTGTAAATCGTAAATGGTGGTAGACGTAAATTTCATTTATTAAAAAAGTAAAAGATTATATGTTTTTATGAAAAAAAGAGAGAAAAGAAAACAAAAAAGAAAGAAAAAGTATATATATATATATATATATATATATATATATATATATATAATAATACAAGAAAGCACGTAACGGATTATTGTTATCAAATTTTTACGATAAAAGAGTTTACCGCGCTGCTCGATTATTCAACGCGTGTTGCTCGGAATGAATTGGAGGTCATTAAAGTGAAAAAAAAAGAAGAAAAAAAAAATATTAAAATCCTCGCTTCGATGGAGAAACGATAATCGAATTTTCGGATTATCGTTCATCAGATATTGGAATAGGTATATTTTGTAAGTGTGTAGCGAGAAATCGTATAGAACTTGCATACATACACACGCGCATACACATATGCATGTACATATAGTTACATACATCGAAAGTATTGAATTTCATGTAAAAAAGAAAGAACATCAGAAACGGAGGCGGACACGAACGAACGAATCGGTCACTAGATTTTATCTCGTATTTGTAAGAACGGATACTGTTTGGAGAGACAACCAATATCTAAGGTGGTATAACCGTGATGTCGTAAGAAGTTATGGGAAGGAGCACAAAGACTATACGATCCTTGCTATTGGTTCTACGGGGGCTTCTTACTTTGTTTATCCTACAGTGAGACTTGAAATTGGATGACGCATAGTACGTACCTCGCCCTTCTGATCCTTCTTCCTGTTCAGTTCCTGTCCAGAAAACGTCCGGCTTAGATATCGAAAATCTAGCAGATAATATTTTCTATATGGAATATCTGTACTTTAACTGGAAAAAGATTTTCTCCGTTTGAATTTTAACGGGTCAAGCTTAGCCGATATTCAAAGAAATATTCGAGTCCTTTGTGTACGTTGATATGAACATCGACTTAGTTCGTAATAACTCGAAATTAATTACACAAGTTTAATATTAACTTTCCTACGCTTCCTTCGAGACTATTTTGTCCATTTTAAAAGACGAATAATTTGATGTTAATGCATATTTATTGCAAGCAACTTTTTTGACCTCGTCAGCGAACGACTTGTTTGCCAACGGCAAGTTTCTATTGCATCGAATACTTTGACGAAGAACGAATTAAAACAGAATTCTTGTCCTATTTTCTTTTGGAATTCTCGGTAAGAGAAGAACAAAATTTCGATATCACGAGATGGTGGTAAAATTGAAGAAAGAGAGAGACAAAGAGAATAAGAGAGTTGAAGAAGTTGCTGGTAGTTCAGTTAGCGAGCCTATCTAGCTGAAAATTACTCTCGGATAAGATATTCTCTCTCTTTCTCTTTCCCTCTGTCTCTTAGCATCTAACTCATTGTCGTATTCGAGCAAACTTGTAACGACCGCACTTAAGAATTCGTCTTTGGTTTTACTTGATAGTTATACATCATAAGCCCCGAAACATTCTTCCTCTTGAGCTTGTGCATGTGCATTTTAGTCAGCATCGAATTCGAGTAACTACTTTCTCTATCTCTTTCTCTCTTTCTTCCTCGTTGAAGCTGGATAGGATAGATGGAGTCGTTGAATTTTCGAGGGTTTCGTCGCATCCTTCGAAAGGACTCGCCTTACTCGGTTTATTCCTTTGTCATCGCATCCCTACGGTTCGCTCTATCCTTTCTTTTTCTTTCTCGATAACCGAATATAGAGACATTTCCGAAGTGTCTGCATGCCGTTCTCTATATCTTTCTATCTCCTTTATTCCACGCTTTTTCTTTCGATTAGATCTCGAGGATTTTTCTCGAAGAAAGACCGAATTGAATTTCTAGTTGAATTCGAACGTTCAAAATAATTTCAAAATCGTTCGAATGTTGTATTTAGTAGAATTATTAATACATATCTTTTATACGACAGATCGATAATAGACAATACCAACGCATAAATTTTGTATCGAATTGATAACAATTATCGAGGAAATCGTTCATTGAATTTTAATTTCTCTTTGATGCATTTTAATTCCCGTGTATGTTAAAATGATAAAAAGAGAGAGAGAAAGAAACGTTATGCTTTTCATGATAAATACTAAAGGAACAATTTTAACAAATAAACCTCTCGGGTTTCTTCGAAACATTTGATCGGATAAAATATTATATAAAGATATCTTAAATAAGAACGTGCACAGTGACAATTTTGAATCGATTTACAATACATTGTCTTAACAATTTTATAAATAATTATAAATTATTCCCAAAATATGTATGATGTTAGGTTTACGTAACCATGTAGATCTTAATAATCAAAATCACGAGAGGTTCGCGTCCTATCGAATATTTTCGAACGTTAACTGTTGCAAGATATCTACAAGGAAAGGTTGTTCATTGTATTATATTAGGAAATACGTTAACCCGCTTTGAAACGAGTTGCTAGTCTTGCACCAATAACCCGTCATACTAACGTCGTATCGTGTCTTCGTTCGGGCAACATTAACGAACGGGTTAATCTTCTTATCGTTGAATTTCATATCCCTTCGATAATCGACAATATAAAATTTATTGTTATATTGCTCCTTGTCCTGCTTTTTATTATACGTCCCTTTCTTAACCCCCTTTTTTTTCAATCATCATTTCGAAAAATCAGGGAACAAAGTAAAGCTCGACTTATATGCTTCGACTTTATAGATAACAATTACTTGTAAAAATCGCTGAAGAATCGACGTCATTAACGACGATCGAGACGATAATCCGCTTTTCCTTGAATTTTTCGAAAACCGTCCGTGAAGTCGTTTCAACGAAGTTACTCTCTCTCTCTCTCTCTCTCTCTCTCTCTCTTTCTCTCTTTCTTTTCTCCTCAACTTCAATATTTTTTCCTTCTTTTTTTTGCCTTTCTTTTCTTCCTTCTTTCTTTCTTTCTTTCTTTCTTTCTTTCTTTCTTCCTTTTCACCTACTCTTTACCACCTATTCTCCGTTCTTTGCAGTAACCGTAAAACGTGCCTCGAGAGAAAAGAAGAGAGAACGAAACTCCAAAAAGTAATACGGAAAGCGTCGCATTGGGGATAGAAAAATACCTTTTTAATAGACTTCGTGAGGAGGATCTTTCTCGGTGGTGGATAATTGTATATCGCTTTGTCCTTTGTCCTTTTTATCTTTTGAAAATCGTTCGATTGGAGCTTTCGATTAAAAATATTAAAGGATTTAACGATTATTAATGAAAATTTGATAGAAACTTTCAATTATTATTAATGTTCTGTTCTTTTTTCTACGATTTCTTCCAGATTTCAAGTCATGATTTTATCTTTCGTTTAGATCTATTAAAAAACATTATGAGCTTTTTGTTTGAACAATTTTGCAGTAGAAAAAAAAATGTATAAAGTAATCAATTCTCATTTATATCTCATGTGAGCAATTATAACAGATTCGAAATGATCATCGTAGACGGTTCGTCGCTCTACCATCGTCGAATTAATTTCAATGACCAGGATGTATTTTCATACATCGTATCGCGTCAAACGGTAGCGAGCACTCTCCCTCGAGGCCACATTAGAGAATGCGTTAATCCGCTTTACGTTCCGGATCATGCAGATACGTTCGGACACTGTCGATGCTTGCCATTTACAATTCCGAAAGCTCGACGTGTGATGTCCGATGTCGTTATTGTTTCAGGTACTTATATAAGACAAGATAACATGTTATGATTTTGAACAGACAAATGATACTTTCATCTGTTTGTTTAAATATTTCTTTATTTAATTATCTTACTTAATACTCAACCAATCGATCTAAAAATTAATCTTAAGAACTGAATAGAGAATAATTTCTAAGTCAATGGTTATATTATTATAATTTTTGCAATGTTTCTACTAATGTTTATATTATAGTGAATACTTTTGTATAAATTTGTAAGCTCTTTGTATTATCTTCGTAGATAAGTACAACATGTACGATTATCGTCATCGTACCAATCTTAATAGATTCGAAGATTAATCAAAGATTCTGAAGAATTTAGATTCAGAAAAAAATATTCTTACGTCGATCGAATCTTGATATCCTCAAACATGAAAATACGTTCGTTTACGAATGTATTCGGTCCGAAATGGGATGGTAAAAATTTAAGCGCTTATTGTCACAAAGTCGGCGAACAATAATTCCCGATTCTCATGTATTATGGATGCGAGCTAAGAGTGGATAGTCCTACTGGGATAGCGACAGGATGCTCCATGTTTCTCAACAAGACATCGACACGCCGATGGAACGTCGAAGCATCCTTGGCGCAACTTTACCCTCAGTTCTACCCCTACCATCATTCCTTAACGTGGTGAATAGTCCGAGCGTTTACTTTGGCTTGCGTACCATTCGCAGTTGAATTGGACTTTCTCGAAATGAATTGTCTTTGCTGTGAGAACAAACTTAGGTTTACATTGTTACGACGTGACCAATATTTACCGAAAAGTTTTATGAGAACAAACATTCTCAAAATAAGTATCGTATTTTTAAAATATTCTCGTATTATAAAACAATTTGTTCGAGTAGTCTTATCTAATGCGTAGCGAATAATAAACTTTCTATCTAGCGGCAATAATTATTGACTGATTGGATACAAATTCTTTAGAGAAAAGTTTTTAATTCGAACTTTGATTCATTTATCATTATTTTTATGTCGTCCCAAATACCTATATGCCTTTCGATTAATCGTCTTTATAATTTATTCGACAAAAAACATAGAGCTCTAGCTCTCGTCCGGTCAAAATTTTGTTTAAATATTCATATGCTTGTACCAATTATTTCGAGCTCAACAGTTAAGCACGATAAAGCGGCAGGCTCCGTATTTTGAAGAATGTACCGCGTCATTCTGGCGGCTCGTTATTACGGTAATTTTATCCGCAGACATAAATCATCCGAGTATTTATCTAACCTCATCTTTCTTCTTATACTTACTCGGCAGCGGTCCAGTCACCTGGAAATGAATCGCCGAAAGCGGTGCCAACTCCTCAGGAACCCTCTGCAGATTCTGATCCCCGATTTCTCACTGAGGTTGAACTCATAGTTGATGCGATTTGTTTTATTATTCTAGTACCGTAGGCGCGTATTTTTTTATTCAAACAGTAATTTTGTATTCAAACAAAAAAAAGAAAAAAGAAGAAAAAATATTTGACGTTCGAAAGGAAGAAAGGAAAATGTTGAATTATAGGAGCTTCTAGCCGAGGTCTTATTCGACGAGATCAAATCCTTCTACAAATCGTCCAAGACTCGTTCTTAATTAACCGACAAATTCCAAGAAAAAACGACGAACCTGACAAGGATACGAACGATCTCGAGGGACAAGGAGAAATCACGCTACGTCGTTCACCTTAAACGCGCAAGTGTAAGCCTGGGATATCGAAGAGTTCTCGTAAAAGAGAAAACTATTCGAGAAAAGTATCTCAGAGTATCTCATCGTAGATACATCACTACACTGCCATCGATATAAATATACTACTTGTTCAATGATCAGGAAAGAAAAGATGGTTAAAAGATAACGCAAATATTTTTTTAGGACTTTTAAACAAAATTATAGAGATTTATAGAGATAATAAATTGATTTTATTGAATTTTATTTTATTACTATTTTTTTAATAAGTAATATAATAATTTTAATGTACTATATAGTTAATATATATATATATATATATATATATATATATATATATCGAATATTTGTTATTTAAAGAAGAATTTATTTTAATCAGGTTTGAAACAAAAATTCCCAGTACCGTTTTGCAATACGCTAGACTATACGTGCTCGTGGTAAAAGTCATTCACAAGGAGACAGTGAAAAAGAAAGGAAAAAAAAAGAGATAAAATACAGAATGGCTTCCTTGTTTACCAGCTTGCACGAAGGACGACATGGTAGGAAAAAGGTGAGAATTTCTCGAAATCCTGATAAATGCCTTCCGGTGCGGTCGAGCCGTATCGAACTTCTTTGCTTTTGTTCGTTGTTGGATATACACAGGGGGGTGGCCTTTCATTATCGTAAATTTTATTTCTCGTCGTGGGCGAACACGTCCGTCGCTTTGCCATGCCACACTAGTTTTATGGCCGCCCGGCGAATATCACGATTCGACGTCGCACTCGTTACCAACGTGGTCCAATAAAATCTGAAACAAAACTTCAGCCCTTTTCTTTTAGGGGATATAACATAAAAAAATATACATACTCGATAAAATTACGTGATCGATCCTTCGATATCGTGGTCGATCCTACGATTTACGATTATATTATTCTCTACTGACAATATTTTATTGATTTCATTTATTTTTGTTTTTTATTATTTTTCATTTATTTTTCATGTCCCATATAGTTCTCATTGAATATAGAAGTAAATATTATGTTATCGTTTAGTGTTTAGTCTTTGATAATTATTATTTGCAAAATGTATTGTATTATATCTAATTTGCAAATTATTAATAAGTTTAGAAATGATTGTAACTTTGATCGTTCTATGTTATAATTAATATCGTTATAAATTCATTGAGGTCCATATTTTACATACGTTTAGGATATCGTTGAATACAATTTCTAAAAAACAGATTAAATAAAAATGATGTATCAAGTCGGATTTCAATGATAAAATCTTGAATACGAGATATTTTCGTACGAGGGAGAAAGTTTCTTCCTCTTCAAACGAGCTCCCTCTAATTATGAATGACGAAGGGATTCAAGAATAAGACTCGGAAATACCCGGAGGGAGCAGATTGAGAAAACAGCGAAAAAGAAGAGAGAGCATTTACTGTACTTTTTCGAACAATATCCTCCATGTAGACTTTTTCTCAGCATCGATAATTCGTAGACAAAAAGAAAGAAGGATTAAATAAATGATCGCAACTCGTCGATCAAGGTAAGTAAATAACGAGGAGACTACGTCGACTTGACCGCTAATTAATTAATTAATTACTCGAAGATATTTCGCTAAAACTTTAGTCGCAAGACTTCAATTACGTCAGGATCTTAGAACTGTCTCAGAAAGTAACGAGTATAATACTTCACGTAATCTCCAATTCTTCATTTCGATATTTGGTAATCTATATTGATTATAACATCGTTGCGATCGATTGTAATTGCAAATAAAATCGATTTAGCTTCTATTTAGTGTCAAAATTTCTATCATTCTATTGTATATATATTCTATAATTTCATAATATAATAACGAACGGACATATCCTTCTGTTTAAATCGACACGTGTAATTAAACAAGCCATTTAATTAAAGATAGAAAATGAGCAAAAAATAATTCTATGTAACGTTATTGGAATCTATTAACAACGTAATAGAATTAAATCGTTTTAATTATAAACTAATAGTCGATCGAACATGTTACCATATGCTTTTATGTATCTCCTCCAGATATATGTATAACATTATATATTTGTTATACAGTTCAACCTGTACGTCGACGACTTAATCACATTTATTACATCGTACAGGTGTTCGCAATCTCTAAATCTTGTTACTGGTAACATATTGATAGAGTTAGGGAGAGAGAAAGAGAGAGAAAGTCAGGAGAAAACGAGACGTCACTGAAATTCACGGTTCGAAGACGTCGTTTCGTCGACGATGCGATCGTAGGATGCACGTAAGATAGAAAGAAGAAACGAAAAAAGGATAGAATGAAAATGAAAAAGAAGAGTTCGGTCTCGACGGAGCCCGTCTTACCTTCTTCTTCGTTCTCAGCTTTTTCTCATCTACGAAGCGCGACCGACCTAATTTTCACGCCACTAAGCGTTACGACGAAACCATGGTCAGCTACTGTCCGTGTGTAGTATATAGTCTGTATAGTACCTACTCTTCCTTGTTACTATATATATACATATACATATATATATATATATATATATGTATACATAGATATATATATATACACATACAAGAACGTTTCTGAACAAGTCTACACAACATAGACATCCTGTCTAGGTTCGGTAGCCTAACGTACGGAGATATAGGTAGATACATAGACACATGAATATATATATATATATATATACATATGTGTATATATATATATATATATATATATATAAGGTCCATTGTCTCTATATATGAAGTATGTACTACGTAGATAGTCTGGGCAAGGACTCACACAAGCCTTTCTCACGCCTGTTTCTCTCTCCTAAAAGATACTCGCAACCAACGAGTACACACACGTTGCCTCCAATATCCGTAGTGAAACGGTATTACGGTAGGTGCAACCTCGAAAATTTCAGGCTGACCGAACGGCCTCGGTTCTAACCACTACTACTTCTCCTCAGCATACATATACCTAAATATGTATATCTCTGTAGCTTCACGTATATCTATCTTTGTTTTCATTTTTTATCGAAATATAATATTGACTTTAAAATTCATACGGATGATGATGCAGTTGCTCTACGTCTCGATAAAACGTACGATTTTTGAAGACTATTAATTGAAGAGGATAAGTTGATTCCGTGGAAAACTTCAATTACTGCCTTTAATGATGAAGTAATTAACTAATTTGCTTTTTCTTACCCTCGTTATGAAAGATGTTCGTTATCTCCCGATAATTATTTTTCGTAATTTTGAAATGATAATTATTTTTCGTATCTTCCAACTGATTGATATCAGATTTTTCTAGAAATTTTTATTACGTCGAAGGTTCGAGTTTATAAAATAAATGTCATAACGCTCGAGGAGGCCCTTTCGTTTGGTTGAAAATATTACGAGAGCTGATATCCCACGCAATGATGTGTTCCTTGCTCTTGTAAGAAAAGTTCATAAGAAAAATTTCAAAATTTTATTGCGTCACGTCGAGGGCGTTTCTCTTTCTATCTCTTAAAAACGTCAGCTTTCTGACTTGTCCTCCATCGACTTCGCTGCGGGAAATGCATAAAATATTTATGCGAACGCGTAGCCATTGTGCCGCGGAGAAATTTGAAATTTTACTGCCTGCCTCGAGTACCGATCGAACATTGCTGTATCTACTATCTTTCTTTTTCTCTATCTCTCTCTTTCTTTTTACCAGATGCAGCAGCCTGTATTCGTCGTTCGACAGCGAATGACGCCGAGGGGCGATTTCGAAGCAAGCTTTCCACTTTGTTTCTATCGAACGAGCCAAGCTACGATCGTCCTGTGTTATACGTTCTTTATTTTTTCCTTTTCTAAGTCTTTAAAGTATTTTTCTATTCGCCTGGAAAAAATACGAACTATTCACGAACGGATATAATCGTTATTTGTGAATCTTATCGAGGAAATAAAATATAATAGAAAAATCTATAATCTCTATTAGCATTAATTCCATCGAAAAACAATATCGATTAAAATCGATTAAATCAATTCGAATGTTTTCATACATACGTTTCCTATAAAATAAATGGATCGATGTAGAAAGTTAGAGAATAATTCATGTTCAGGAAGAGGCAAACAAACGTTAATTCGCGTCGATCGCCATTACTTCTTCTCGAGTGGGTGGATGCTAGAAAGTCATTCTCAAGCGTGTCTCATCCATGTAATTGCAATGAGTCTGTATTAATCATTCCACCGAACCATACGTGTACCTACTTTCAAGTAGAACCGCATTACATCCATTCTTGCGTTTTAATCGGATGGAATATACGCAAGTTCGAATTTCTCATAAGAACGATTTAAATGTTTAATCGAAAGGGATCGATATCTCGATGCACCATTTCTCCCTCTCTCTCTTTCTCCCTCTCTCTTCTTCTCTCTCTTCTTTACGGAAACGAACCAACTCCAATATACCAAGTTACGGAATGGAGGCCAATCGAGTTCTCACGAAAATTAATTCCCGATGTCACGTTTACACCCACCTATCTTTCAGCCTTCATCAACAAGACCGAGAAAAGGGAGAGGAAAGCAGATTGGTGACGTTCTTATACATAGTGAAAGAGAACAGATGAGATTGATACGATTTGTCGAACGAAACCTGTTAATTGAACAAGTACTAAAACCTAACAAGAAAATTTCGTCGATTACAATAATAATTTACAATAACATCTAAAAGAGAATCAGACGGATATAAGTTCGTTCCCGTGTACATAACTATTTTTTAAAAGGATGATCTTAAAGAAAATACTGCAGCACGTTTCATTTAAATCAACAATTTCATTTAAATCATTCAGTAATAACTTTATAAATTCGAATCACTATTTATATAACAATATGTCTATATCATCATCTCTAAAAAAGAGAGAGAGAGGGAGAAAATAAAACGAAACGTGTTCTTATATTATCTCCTTTTTCTTTCGCATATGATGAAAAAAAAAAAATGGAGAGAAAAAGAGAGATGGAGAACGCGTTGAAAACAGAGAGAAAGGGATCACGGTGGAGGGGATGAGAGAGAAAGAAAGGAAGAGCGAAGGAGAGAGAAAGCACGCGGAAAGGTGAGAGGAGGACGAAGAAGGGGTGGAAGGCTGGTGGAGACTGCGTCGGAGTGGGAAAGCGTTGCCGAACGCCACAGTAGGGTGGGAGGGATGAGACGGAAGGGCGAGGATAACTAGTGAGAGAGAGAGAGAGAGAGAGAGAGAGAGAGAGAGAGAGAGAGAACGAGTGAGAGAGAGAGAGACAGAGAGAGACGACGAGGGTTGGTTCGCCAAGCTCAGTTACGCCGCGCCCCTTGCGAAGAGCGCTGCGCCTCGCGAGCGAGATCGTAGTATCTTTGCTTTTCGAACGAGCCCTTTTGAACTTGTACAACTTCTACGGACAACTCGTGTTATCGTCCCTTTTCATTTATCGTCCACGATCAAGTAAAATTTCTGAGCGTGCGGTATATTTCATTTTATCGTGGAAAAAGGGAAATAGAAAAGCAGAGAAAGGGAAAAGAAAAAGCTCGGAAATGTTTCGTAATCAGGAGAGAGCACGTGTTCGTGCTTGAAAACGTTTTCATCAGATTGGTATCTTGATCGAGATGAAGTGACATTTTTATTCTGGAAGTAAATATAATAGAGACCGATAAAGAGGAAAGTTTTAGTGTTTAGTGTTACTACGAACAAAGTTTCGTGGCTGGTCAAAGACAGTCGTGTGATTGTTGGATCGGAATAAAGGTTTCGAGTTGGAAGGAAATAGGCGAAGGGAAGAGTGCCCGGGAAATCTTTTTAATATATTCTCGAGTGGAGGGAAATGTTGGCTGCGCAGTTGAGAACGTGTCAACGAGGGAGAACTTGAGAGAGACAGAGAGAGAGAGAGAGAGAGAGAGAGAGAGAGAGAGAGAGACAAAGGGGAGAGAAGGGAAAAAGAAGGGATATCTAGAAATTGAGTTAAGCTCCGGTAGACAAGTAAAATAAGAGGAAGAAAGAAGATGTGAGAGGTCGTAAGGCCAGAGAAAAAGAACAAAAAAAAAAGAGAGAGGGAGAGAGGAGTTGGAGAACAAGAAGAGGGCGGTACCGCGCGCGCAGAGACGCACTTCTATGAGTTATATGACATAGAAAACAGCTACTACGTGAAAATCTCCAAGTGAACTCAATGATAAACTTCTCGCATAAGGAAGCTTCTAGCTCGAAGAAATTTTCCAACTAAACTGAGAAGAAAATCTGTCTGAATCCGTGTGATGGACGAAGCGGAACCGAGCGGCGAATCGACAACGCTGGTATTTTGAGAGAGACCATCCATCAAAGGTAAATAGATCGCACGTTTCTCATCCCTGATTGCAATTTCGGCCCTTACTAATACCAACGTTCGCTCTTCGCTCTTTCCTCTTCCTTTCGATGTTCTCTCGTTATAGTTGAAATCTATTCGCGAAAAGCTTTATTGACTTTTTCGTCGATAACCAACTCCGTGACGATGGCTTTTATCCTCCTCGGGACACTTTCGATGGATTCAATCAAATCGTTTTATCAAATTAAACGTTCTACCAAAATGAGATTCCTTTTCTTACTTTTTCTCTTTTTATTTCTACGCTTCGAACAAATCCTTTTCTTTTTTTTTTCTTTTTCAATAAATTGATATTTAGATCTTGTAATAATAATTGTTATTGTTATAATAAAAGTGATTGTTGTTATTATTATAAGTAATAACGATAAACACTTTGATTATATTGTCATTGAATGAATTCACAGTCGATAAACATTAGAAGAACAAATTCGAAAGAAATATCTTGACATAGAAGTTTTGAACGAGCTTTTAACGGTGTGGGCGGAAACATTGAGACTCGAAAGCCTCCGCGCTATCTCGTAGCCCTCTCCTGACAGTCTAGAACTTGCTAGATTTGGGCGGGCAAGCGAGCGTAGGTACAAGTTTTAAAAGTCGAGAGCCCGCCGCTTCCGAAACTTTTCCGAAGAACTCGACGAATAGAATAAACTTGTGTCTGTATCTCTTCTCTGTGTTCTTACGTGTATATAGATGTAGATATACGAGTATTATCGGGTAGGTTCGTAGATGGGTGTTGCTCCAGATGCGTCTACCCTTCGAATGGTATAACGAAATGGGGCAGAAGTTATCCACCCTTTTTATTTTGCCGTGTGTTTCGTATATACATTGCACTTGATCGTCTAGGTCGAGATCTATCGAGGAACTTGAACTCTGTCCTCGACTTTGTTCACTATTTGTTTTTTTTCCTTCTATTCGATTGTTTAAATCTTTTGCGAATTGAAATAAAAAAAGGAAAAAGAAATCTGTAGCTTATAAATATTAATAATTGTAAAATATATCTATATATTATATTTTCAGATAATGCTCGTTAAAAAGAATTATTTTATTCTATTTCTCTCTCTCTCTCTCTCTCTCTCTCTCTCTTTCTCTCTCTAATGCTTTTAGTGTGAACTTGGAAGGCGTTAAAATTTGGCGGGCGTTCCCTTTGTCAAAGTACCCAATGATTAATCGTGCGTTTCTGCTTCGCACCAACCTTTGCAAGCATTGAATATGTACGCTGATCTCTCTCTCCCTTTCTCTTCTAATATATACATAGTGCCAAATACATATATATTATATATATATATATGTTTGTATATGTATATATACACGTATGTGTATACCAGCTTTGTGAGCAGTGAGAATTCGTCAATGTCGGAAATCGGAGCGAAAGCTGGGTGAATGATCGACCACGGTTGAGCCTTTACACAATGTTTCATTCTGTATATGTTTCAATCGCATTATTTTCGCGAGAACGATATTAGGCATAATAACCACATAAGAGTTCGGTATTGTCATGTTCGTTCGAAGTAGATTAAATTGTCACTTATATTACGTTTCTTTCAAGAAAATTCTCATAATTTGACACATCACGCAAAACTATATTTCTTTTCCAAATACAATTTCCAAAAAATAATATATCCAATAAATATTTATTTTTGTTTATGTAGTAAGAGAACAAGTGACCTATTTTTCTTAGG
Source organism: Vespula vulgaris (assembly GCF_905475345.1). NCBI lineage: Eukaryota > Metazoa > Arthropoda > Insecta > Hymenoptera > Vespidae > Vespula > Vespula vulgaris. The sequence continues at coordinate 2,913,542 of NC_066591.1, read as the reverse complement.
ATTAATCTAATGTATTCTTTTTCGTATTTCGACATTTCTTATTTTCATAATAATATTATATATATATATATATATATATTATGTATATATAGATTTATATCATTTTATATAAGATATATCGAATAGGATAAATTCGGCAGAAGATAGGAGAGCACGGGATTTTTCCAGAAAAACTCCGAGACTTCGATTTCAGTCCTTTCTCGTGAGAAGTATATTCTTCGTCGCTTTTATTTCCTTATCGGATATTCGGTCCTGCCGATATTTGTTATTCCAACGACATCACGCATAAACTCCCCAGTCCAAATCGTCGTCCTTCTTATTCGATATTCGCTCGCTCGAAATAAATGGCCGCGTGCTGAATTAATGATCTTCGATTTTTCCCTCACATACATACATATATATATACATATATACACACATATATAAATACATACATATATATATATATATATATATATATATATATATATATTTATTTATATATATTCGGCTCTGTTTATATCCTATCACAAAATCAAATAAATGCTATCATTCAGAACCAATATCGAGATGGTGCTAACAAAAGATACGTCACGAACTAAAAAAGAAATGGACGATTTGAAATCGGCCACATTTTATAAAAGGTTTTCCACGATGATAAGGAAGCGGATGATCTCACGAGTCCTCGTCTTGGCAGAATAGCTTCTCGTTTCGAGTAATTGGCCGTCTAGTTGTATGGTCGAACGTTAAAACATCTTATACGATGCGATTGAGGCAAGCGCCGGAAAGTTTCGTTGTTGCCAAGCGATATCCTTCTCTAATTGACCGTTGGGATTTAATTTTCTCATTTTCTTTATTTTTACGATGAACTTTCTTTCTCTATTTCTCTTTCTTTCTCTTCCTGTTTTTCTCATTCTATACTTTTGTGTGCTTTAGTTAAGTACCCATTTAGACGTCAGGTAAATGTACAAAAATCACTCGAAATTTATGAAAAATCGATCTAATTTCTCCTCATCGTTTATTTAAAAGAGATTTTGATGACGCGAAAGAACAGACGACTTAAATGGCTTATTAAGCAAAGTGCTTCAAGAACTTTTTTAGGGAAATCCTAAGTATTCCTCCTGAGGCGTCGAGCCGGGAATATACTTGTATTAACGTCGTAGGATTCCAGTGATCGATTGCAGCAGGTCGAGGGGAAGCTCTTCCATTAACTCATCTCCGATCGAAGACAGAAACCAATTAGTATCAGGACTGATCTTACGACAAAATCGATTCGTCATGATGTAAATTAAACTCTGAACGTTCGAATTGAATTCCTTATTTTCTTCAGTGATTGTAATAAAAGTTTATAGAAATTTTCTATCGTAGATGATTGTTTCTTATAAAAAAAAGAAAACAAAAATTGTAATATGCTATAGTTAACGAAAAACTACGAACTTTGCTGTGTGATAACGAAATACGTTCGTTCGTTAGATCGAACAAATAATAATCAAATGAAATAACATTCGTTCATTCCAGTTTCACGTTTTCCTTTCAAAAAAGGAATGGAGGGAAAAAACGAATAGCCCGGTGAACAGAATTATTCTTTGGGCAGTAAAGTGACATTATTTCGTATCATCGCGAGAATGTGTTTTCTGCACGTCACATGTGTTATTTTCCACGGAATGGAATGACCAGCTTGATAGCGAAAAGGGAATTGTTCGAAAAAAGGAAGACAAAAAAAAGGTACAAATATATATTTTCTCGAAAGATTCATAAATTTAGAACGTGATGTATAAGAATGATGGACGAGTAAGTAATAACAAAAAAAAAAAAAAATTAAAAAGAAAAAAAATTAAAAAAGAGAGCAAAAAAGTAAAACAGAGATAAAGATAGAAACAGAGACAGAGACAGGGACAGATAGAGAGAGAGAGAGAGAGGAAATGAAAGAAAAATAGAACGCGGACGAGAAGGCTGGACATTTTCGAGGCAAGGAAACACGTTAATCTCGCCTCTTTATTTCGAGGTCTTAGATAGAAGTAAAAAAGAAAAGAGGAGAATTTTACTACAGCCAAAGCTGAAGATGAAGAAGAAAAGGAAAAGTTAAAGGATGATGAAGAAAGAAGATAAAGGAAAGAAAGACGAAAATGAAGAAGATGAAGAGGAGAAAGAAAATGACAAAAATATAGAAGAAGAAGAAGAAGAAGAAGAAGAAGAAGAAGAAGAAGAGGAGGAGGAGGAGGAGGAGGAGGAAGAAGAGGAAGTAGACAAAGAAAAGGAAAGTTTAAGGAACATTTTTCTCGTAGCGAGCGAACTTGGAAATCCAAAAGAAATTGACTTAGGTCCGTTCGCGCTAAGAGGAGCGAGAAGAAGGAGAAAAAGAGGCGGAGCACCTTCCACGACGAATTACTCTTGTCGGTCTCACGTCATTTCTTTTCTCGACATCTCGTTTGGCATGTATCAACGTAGGAAGGTCGAGCAGACGCGAAGTACTCGTGATTGCGTTTGCATACTCGACGAGGTTGATGTAATTTATGGGAGCATGGGAATAATCGCGTTCTCTTTCTCTATCCCTCTCGTCGTTCACTCGCAAGCTCGATCTCGTAGCTTCGATTATTTCCCCTTTAATCTGTTCCCGATAGGTACGTACGATTAGACGACTATACGGATACGGAGGAAGTACTGGAGAATCCTAGCAATAGGCGATGCTGGTGTACCATGTAGTTTGAGTTTAACCGTGGATACTATTCTCTCTCTCTCTCTCTCTCTCTCTCTCTCTCTCTCTCTCTATCTACCTATCTCTATCTCTATCTCTCTCGTTTCACAAGCTTATGACCTTTTCGGTGTTCACGATCGACGAGATCACCCTGCTGTGAGTCCACTCTTCTTCTCTTTCTCTCTCCCTCGCATACGTTGCAACCCCGCTGTTGCAGCAGACGTATACGTATTGCAGTTCGATCGATCGCTGAGAATGAAATTGCTTCGCGATCTGCGATCAGAATTGGTTGCTATGGGATAGCTCAATGGGAAAGTGGTGAACGACGAGTGGTACCGAGAGTTGGATGGGGATATGGAAGGGAACAAACAGGCCGAGCATTTTCTGCGAATCGCCAGCAAATATAGTACCGCTCTTACTTATACGTATACTACTCACGCGCGGACTTGTACTTTTACGCCGAATGATTTTATATTTCAACAAATTTTCTTTTCGGTGCAACTCTGTTCTATAGAAAGAGAGGGAAAGATAGAGAGAAAGAGAGGGAGAGAGACAGAAAAGAAAGAGTAATATGTTGTAACCCGGAGTTTTAAATAAAATCCTGTAAATTTGCGTCAGTTTTACGAGTCTTGATTTTACAAATTGCTCGAAGTTTGTAAAACATTCGAATACAAGAAAAAAGGAAAAACAAAAAAGATCTTGATCGTTAAACAAGTTCCGGAGTTATATTAACTTCTTAATTTCCGATCCGTGATAAGGGCGACGAATTGCGACTAGCCATCGTAATTTCCTTTTGAAAAATATTCCTGTGCTTGAACGTCACTGGACGATCGATCGTGGCAATCGCGTCGATGCTACTTTGACGATTCGTTTCGTTCGATCTCCGGTAGACGTCTCACAAATTCGCAACTTCGTAATTTATTCGCGGTGATCAATCATAGAAGAGAGAAATGGCGGGATATCATAGCACGTATTACGTATGGATAGACGAGATCACGGTTTTCTTTGACGCGTGCCACGCTCTCTCATCGCATTGTCGCTGAGCGCAAGCAATATCAGGATACGAGAATTGGACGCATTGAGAGAACGATATAGCAAATGGCAATCTCGTATGATCTTCGTATTAATGTTCACGGTGCGTGTACCGTGATGATCCATATCGAAGATCGATCGGTGTTAGCTAGTCCTCACAACAACAATCTCGATAATCGATTTTCCTCCAAAATGATATTTCCTTGATGAGAGAAAAGCCTTTTTCCTCGACGATCGATTTTAAACCACCGACAGATGTTGCCGATATTAGAATCGGATATCAGGCAATTTCAAATGAAGCTGAGAAAAAGAGAGATGAAGGACATTTATTTTAAGATAAACTGAAAAGTTCCATAGAGCCGGTAAATGATTTTTCCCTAGTTACGTCCACTAATTAAAGATCCAATATCTTCTCGATGCAATCGTGACTTGGAAGTTCGTGGTGGCACTGTAATCCGGTTAGCCTCGGCAAATTGATCTAAAGAGTTATATAGATCCGATAATAAAGTAGGATCCAAGTGCCAAGCATCCATAATCAAGACGCGAAAAACGCCGAAGCTGATATTGGCTTCAAGCCCAGCGACTTTATTTACTGCGGCCTTTTCTTATTCTCGTTCCTTCTTTTTTCTTTTCTTCATTCCTTTTTTTTTCATTTTCCCCTTTCACAAAAATAAGGTTTGCTTTATAAACGATAGTTCGACGAACTTTGAGAAATCATTTCACGGTGGTTTTCCTAGATTTTAAACTACTTTCAAATAAAAACGAGCAGCAAAGAAAATTCACCAAGTTCGTGTAATTTAATAATTCGTTGAATATACTAGACTTTAAATTCATTTCTTTCTTTCTGAATAAAAAAAAAAAAATTGGTATGATTTAGTTTTCACCGTGCTAACTTTTGGATCTCTCAGTCAATGTATTTACAATTAGAAGAGGTTACTCACGGAATATGATATTTAACGAGCGCTTTTATGCGTCCCATACACGGTACTCTATTCGATAGGTCATAGCAAGCGAACACGCGGGTCACAAATTTAACGAAGCGTGTTTGAAACACGCCTACGAATCGCGCAACGGGCTCGCGGATTTCGGGCTGGCATAACGCAATAGCCGAAGTCTCGCGCATAATGTATGTACTATGGAGAAAATTATTTAGAGTACGAGAGCTGTGTTATTTCGACGACCTTCCGCACGATCGATTCGCATTACTTTTTCGTTTCTGTTGCTTTTGCAAAATTTTTTTTTCCCAAGCCGACGGGCGCACTCGCAACACGTTCCATTCTCTTTCGATTTTATTTTTCTCTGCCCTCTCGTTATTTCTTCTCGTTTATTTTTTTATTTTGTGAATTTAGAAAAAATAATGAAAATAAATAAAACTCGGAGTCATTCAAAATCGACTGAAATACAAAATCATATGGACACGCTTTACTTTGAAATTTCTGTTAACTTAGTTGAGGTTTAACACGATTCACGTCTGTGAAACGGAACCGAAATATATTCAGGTTCTGTTGCCTGGGTTCACATTTATTAACCTTTGAAACCCTCAGGCACGTATATTTCACTTGAACTTTTTTCTTTCGTTAGATTCGTCCGAGCGGTCTGACTTTTCGGCGAATTCTCTCTTTTATTTTTCTTCGATATTTTTCTTTCTCTCGATCTCGTCTCGTCTTTAATACTATAGCTCTCCCGTGACAGGGATTCCGTCGCAACCACCGAAAAAATATAGCGCTTTTAAACGTACGTACCCAATTATAAATAAAATGGATTATATATGGTGTTGCATTTAAAGTGAAAAACGAATGCATTAAGTTTTGTTAATGCATTCTATTGCAACGGACTGATTTATTTAAAGGACTGCGTTATACACAGACGCACACATATACAGGAATATGAAAAAAATGGTAAACGAGATGATATTACATTGTTACAAATTTGAAGAAGTGCTAGTATTTCGAAACACGATAAAAAGGGTGAAAGTTTTCAATTCGGGAGTACTCACGTTGAGTAGTGCGAAGAGATTTTTAAACGATATACCCTTGAGTATACTTTAATGGCCGATTCTACGCGCGATATTTATCGAAGGTAAAATTAAAAATAAAATCGATGCTCTTTCTAGAATATCCGCGAAGTATTAATAGTTACGCAAGTAACGATTTTTAATTTATCTAATCGTCCATATCGATCGTTCTTAAACGGGTTAAAAATAAAAAAAAAAGAAGAAAAAAGAAACTAAAAAAAAAAAATTCTCTATTCGAAATTCCTCTAACCGACAATTCGCGATTGAGCCGAAGAAAGGGTGCAAATTTTTGATTTTTCAAAATATTTTCAGCGCGATTAATTACGCACGATATTTCTGGCATACGCAATTCATAGATTCCTCCCATCGGGCTAGAAAGGAAGAGCGCTTAAATACGCATCGGCGAATAGACGCGTCACTAGGGGTTGTTCGAACTGGTGCTCAGCGAGTGATGGAAAGGTCGCGAATCGCGAATGAAATATCGTATATATAGAAGCTCATATGTGCGAGAACAAGAATTCCCACAGCGCTCGCGCATTCCACTCTTTTCATTCTTTTACGACGTAAATCTACCAACCCCGCTACTACTTTTTTTTTCATCCTTCTTACTCTCCCTTTATTTCAGTCGTTTTCGTTTCTTTCTTTTTATCTAGAGCATCACCCAGTTTCGTTACGGTCGACTTTGCTCGAGGAATCTCGTGAGAGTCGACAACGTTATGTTAGAACGTTGACAGGAAAAAGTTTTTAACGCTTAACATCTCGCGAGTCACCTTTTGGCTACCCGTTATATTTTTTGCGGTAAACTTTCCCGAAACGTTCTCATCCTTTTCTTGCAATGAATCCAAGCATTTAATCGAATCAGTCACACGATGGAAATTGAAGATTAATATTTGAAACATAAATAAATTTCCTAAAGCTTTCTCTCCAAGGGATGTACACTTGCATATAAATGATACGTATAAAATAATGATTTCATACGTGCTACGAATAAAGCAGGGATTATTCATTGGTCCTGGAATATAGAAGCTGAATAAATTCGTTTTCACTAAAACTGGGATATGCTTTTATGTAATATTGTTTTTCTATTAATCATGAAATTCCAAATATTTTATTCACGCAAGAGAGTCACTACGAATCCACGTGGATATCCATAAATATTTTATCGACGTACGATTTATTTTACTTATAATAAGCGGACAAATTTAGATCGATCGATATATAGTATTCATAAGGAATTCAATAACTTGACATGTAATGCATTCCATAAATTATAATATCACGGATGTTTGAGTCCAAAATAAAAATTTGCAGCCGTAGGAAGTTAAGTTTAATTAAGTAGACATTAGATTACTAATGTTCTCCCTCGTGGTACTTATCTAAACGACGAAAAATAAAATTGACATTTTTGTTTCGATATAATAATTTTCCTTAATTTTTTGGCTCTTTCGAAAGACGCTAGAACGATCCTGACTGAATTATATTGGCAACACCGACCTTTGTGTAGCGTTTCGTTCAAAGCACGTTGCCCCAGCAAAAGGCGTCTAAGCACAACGTAAAAATCCGACATGAATATAATCGATAATTTTTTTACGCACGATTTCGTATAAAACATATGCTTATAAGCGTATTATTAATTGAAATGAAAAAGAAAAAGATATGGAAAAAAAGAATCGTACAGCGCTTGTAATTCTCCATTTTTATACGGGGTAAAACAAGTGGTGAATAAATAAATTTTTTAAACACCAATCCCATAAATTATCTTCGAATTTCTATAGAAAAAATGTCGTGTGACAAACATTAAGTTTTTTATATTATAAATACGATTTATTTTCTTAAAAGGAAACATCCCTTAGCAAATTGTATCGTGATCGCGGGGTCACCCTATATAAATTTCATTCTCCGAAACAGCCCGCCTTTCCTTCGTTGTACGTTGTCGGTTCTTTTTCTCTTCTCTCCTTCTCTCTCTCTCTCTCTCTCTCTCTCTCTCTCTCTCCCTCTTTGTCTCGCAGCTTTGCTCTCGGTAGTAGCTCTGCTTCTTTCACGCTTCGCTTGTAATTCTCCTCGTGCTTGAAAATACGTGCCACCGGCACAAAACCGCTCCGAGTTACGAGACAATGGACGCCTATAATCGCCAGCATTTTACTTTATTTTCTCTCTTTCTTATCGCGTTAGAAACGCGTAACTACGAAGACGAGATTGAGGTATTCGGAAAAGGAAGAAATAAATTTGGAAAACTTTATTACTCAGAGAAACAAATATTATTATTTGTTTTTATTTTTACTCACATCTTAATAATTATCTGTTAAAAAAAAATTTGAATCGTTCCCCGTGTTTACTTTTTTATTTTCAGTACGAAAAATCGAAAAACCCATTTTAGATCACGTCATTAAATTCTCTTATGTTTTGGGATTTTGTCTTATAGAAAACATAGAGACTAATATTGAATTGTAAAATATAGATCGATAATTAGTAGCGTGATTTGCAAACGATCGAGAGAGTGCCTCGAATAATCAGGAAGCTATTTTCTGCAACGTCGGTATCCTATCTTATCGTTTGAAGCAAATATAATAGGTCGGTAGTACGTGTTTAGAAGCAAACGAGCGCATTTCATTTTGGACGATTGTTTAGGATGAAATGCGTGTTTACGATGGTATGAACGAGACGTGATATTATACATACATACATACGTATCCGCGTTTAAAATTAAACATTGGTTCCTGAATATGTACGTATATGATGAAGGCTTTACCATGTTCTCTCTGCTGATATAAATTCGTAACGATCTACAGTACTGGCCATAAAACGTACGAGTCAATAAAACTGATTACAATATGTTACGAACTTGAATAGACTTAATAACCTTTTATTTATCATTATAAAAAATATATTTTGGTACGATTGTTATCTTCTCTTCTTTTCTTTTTTTGAACGAGTAGAGAGTAACACACACGTATATATATATTTTTTCTTTTTTTAATAATATATCTATCCAAAATCAAAGTAAAAATGAAAGCTTTGAATTGTGGAGCAAGTTGTAGATTTTAAACTCGTAAGTTAACCACTTACGTCGAAAAGACACACGAGGTCTCGATAGGAGAAACGACGAGAGGAAGTCGATGAAGGAACCATTCGTCGTTCTCGTCCTCGTCCTCGTCGTCGACGGGATATGTTAATTAGGTAAGTCATCGACCTCGATCTGTGCTCAAACTTCCAAGAACATCTGCCGAATTGCTAATCGCCCGACGAACGCTCGGAGTCTAAAGAACTTTCCGTGACGCATCTCGTTTCGTCCGTAAGGTTCTACTCGCATAATTTTGCCATTGAACATCGCCGAGGTTCCTTGTGTCCCGCATTCAAAACCGGTCGAGGAGGTAGAGAAGGTTGGAGAAGGAAGAGAAAGAGTGGAAAGGGTGATTCTAGCAGGGGTTTACCCTCTCGTTCGTTTTCCATCCACCGAGTGTGTGCTCGCGCGTACCTTACCACCCTCTCAGAAAGCTCTTCTCACTCCCACTACCACTAACACCACCATACCTCTTCGTAGCTCTCTTGGCAGTCTAGAATACAAATTGCTTGGTAGCATGTCGCTTTGCGAGTAAAGTAGATAACGGTAATTAGAACATCATCCCAAACGCGAGCAGGCCCAAGTTAGTCCCCAAAATGCGTCTAAAGAGTTCTAGAGCTCCAACGACCCATTCCTTGCATCGTCCGTTAATATCAAGAATTTCACACGACTCTTCTCTACATCGTCCCTTTATCGCTTTTGTTTCAAAATTACTAAACTTATTCTTTGCAAATGGTTACTTCATTTTCTTACTAACAGGAGTTGTTTCTTCCTCGTTGATGCAACATCCAAAAATGGATATCCTAATTTTCCTTTTTTAGATCCAGCTAAATTGATTCGCGTGTTCTAATGATTAACGATTGGAATCGTATTTCGCTTCGTTACTTTTCGGACGGCTCGATAATGCATCAGAGCATCAAAGTCGTCCATCTTGCTCAGTTTAACGACCCTATTAGATACGTTGTAGGTTACGTGGTGATGAACAAATCTAACAGAGACGCTTTTCCAATTCTTCGTTTAATTGCTCGGTTCTATTTACGCGAGAGAAAGGGAGAAAACGGATATAGAGATATAGGCGTGGTGACTACGATTCAGTAACATTCCTACTTTCGGTAGAAAACGATGGCAATACGAACATGTACTGCTAACGTGTATAAGCGCATTCGTGCGTTACGATAATGTAGAACGAATTACTTGTAGTTTCGTAGTTTAGTTTATCTGTCTGGTGTTAATTCATGTGTATTTTAGAACGGCTAAGCAACATTCGTTGCACGTAGAGCACAAGCATACCTAATCATTTCTCCCTCAACTTTTAGATGCAACGTATGTAGGTGAAAATTGCGTTAAAAATAAAAAAGAAGTGAAAAAATTCAAGCGAAAAAAATATAAAAATGATGCAAATAGAATTTAAATCGAAGCATAATTGAGCGTATCTCCGTCAACAAAAATTTTTTACTCGCAAATTATTAGGATATGACGAATCCTCGTCGAATTTAATAATTGTCGAATTTTTTTCAAATTTCTTTTTTTTTCCTACGAGTATCCATCGAATTATTTATTTATTTTCTTATATCGCCTCGCGTCCTTTAATTTTACGCCGTGGCGTTATATCGAAAGCATTGTTGTCGGCGTCGAACCGCACCCACAGAAATTTTCCAGCGGCAACGTATGGATTTCCAACCGCAAACAAATTCTCTCCGCGGACGCAGCTCGCATTCGTCACACCGACTACGATGGTACGTTTAATTGCTTCGCACGGGATCGAGATGGATGAGTGCTTTCGATGATATTCGCGCGTATGTTTCGTCAAACATTGATGGCGCGGTGATTTTTAAAGCATGGCCAGAGGGAGGTGAACAACACTGGCTAGCGAAATAAATTTTTTTGCATCTCATTCTCTCTCTCTTTCTCTGGCTGTCTATCTGTCCTTCTTTCTCTTTCTCTTTTGTGGTCCACGCGTTCAGAAATAAATCGATTTCCCTTCGGAATTCCCTTCGCGAGCTCCCTTTTTTCATATTATGCTAAATATCTTTAAATAAGAACACGCGCTAGCGTTTGTTAACTATCAGAGAATTCTATAGAGTTCGGTCCCTACGCAAAGCGAAGCGAGAAAAATTCTAGACACAGTTTGCATAAAACGCTTTTCCCTGCACGACTTCTCCCGTTCTTCTTCTCTCTCCCTCTCTCTCCCTCTCTTTATCTCTCTATTGCATTCCTTTTTTTCTCACGGCGTTAGCCGCGAGTATTCGAGCACAAGAATGACACTGCCGATTGAAATGAGTTTTCAAGATTCAACGCTTGGGGAGTTTCGAAAAGATCGCATAACGAAAGAAGGATCCACTTTGGTAACTTTTAGAGGAACTTTAAGAGGATACGCGAGAATGGGCTTGAAAGAACGTAATACCGTTCTCGTGGATGGTCGAACGGAAAATGCTCTCCCTTTTCTACTATAAAATTATTCATTTTTTTTTCTTCTCCTTTTGGATAAGAGAAGGACAAAGAAAAGAGATAGAACTAAACACCTGTAGCACGTAAAGATTTCAGTAGATCGGTTAACATCACAAGAGATAACTAACCAACCCCAATCAATCTTACTCTTCGTTTCGCGTTGAACCGGAAAGTTGATCGATAGTTTTGATTTCACACTTCCTTCTATAACCAGTCGGAGAATGGAACGACGATGAAAAGCATTCAAAAACTTTCTTGTGTCCTCCTTTTGCCTTTAAAACGGCACGATCTCTTAGCCCCGCGATCGACGCGAGCAAAGTCGGTCGTTTGAAACTTGGAACCAAGCTTTGAGATCGTCCTCGACCTCGTCCTCCTCAAAAGACGTCTTCCGGCGTTGAGACAACTTTGACTTTTGGAAAGGGATGAGAAGACTCTTCTCTCTTTCTTCTCATGTTCACGAGTTTCTGGAAAGCGAGAAATGATATGTTTCCTTATTTCGATTGTAATTGAACTTAGGCTTTCGAAAAGTTAACCTGTTGGAAAATGTATCAAATATTTCGGAATATTTATAATAAATGGAATAAAGTTTGATGATTAATTTAAATAGAACGAAATATCTCTTTTGGAAAATTACAGATAATTATCGTCTTATGAAAAAACGTAAATTCTCTAGAAAATCCAAGTATGTGATTATAAAAATGATTCATGTTTTATTCAACCGATTAACTTGAAAATATGTCATCGTCGACTGTTAATGGTTCAATTTGTTCGTTAAATGGAGTCGTTTTTCTCTATCCGTCTCTTTTTCATTGAAACCTTAGTAATAGTAGTAGTAGTAGTAGCAGTAGTCGCATCATAGATCTACATAATTAATTCTTAGTGCGCCGTCACCTTTTCAAGAGAAACGAAATTGAATCGCCAAGTTAGAAAGGTAGAACGCGAACAGTCTACCGTAAGCATTCGCCCGTAATAATTTTCGTCCAGTAAATTTCGCGGATAGGCTCGGAGGTGTGCTACCGGCGGCGCACCAAACTATCGTATAATTTTCCACCGTATAATTGTCACATTTAGCTGGTCGCCGTTACCGGCAATTTAACCGCAGATTTTTCGCTCTCTTGGTTTCTAAATTCGAAGTTGCTTTGACGAGATAACTTGGGCGCTTAGACAAAATTCTAATTTTCATCGTTAAATACGTATACACGTTAAACGCGATACACCATCTTTGTTTCGCTTACTCTTAGTTTCCTTTAGTTTATCTTTAGTTTATAGCACCAAAAACACGTCTTTATATTCCTGAGTTTAGTGAGTCGTCCTGACATAATGTTTAAAATACGATTATATAATTGCATTTATTTGTCATAAACACGAAACGTCTGGTATTCTTCATTTACAAGCTTGTATCTTTGTCTACGTTGTTCAAACATTTCCATTTTTGCGAATCGAGAAGAGTGTTCGCGTGTGACGTTAAACAGAAATACAGCAGAGCGGAATATATCAGAAAACCAGCGTTATTTTCCTTGCTGTTTGTACACCCCTATCGTTTGGAATCCGCATGATAGACAGTTCCTATGTAACGCCGTTCCATTTAACGTACGAAACGATTTTGACCAAACACGAAGAGGTCCGAGACCTCTCTCTCTCTCTCTCTCTCTTTATATATATATATATATATATATATATATATATATATATATATATATATGCATGTATGTGTGTATATATAGATATACAAAGTTCGTTCACAAGCCCAGTATTAGCGTTCTATCCGTAAAAAAACGATCCGATAAAATACAATTCTATGTATTTTTGACGAACAGTGAATCGTTTTTTATCAACAGATCGATATCGATTTCGTTTACTCGGTCTCAACGTACTATTTCATTATTTACGTGTACCCCTCGTAAATAGAATCGAATCGCGTTTAGAATCGAACGTCGTGTACGAAATCGAAGAAATGTTCAAACTCGTTTCTTTGTTTATCCTCGTTGCGTTTACGCTCAAACAAACACGATCGAAATACATTTTATTTATCCAGCTTTGTATTAAACATTAACATTATATTCTAGGATCAATAAGGGAAAGCATAGAATTTTTGTGCTTGAACGTAAGAAAAATATTGGAAAAAGTTTTTAAAGTTTCTGATACTCTAAAGCTGCGAATACGCGAGTGCGTGTTTGTATGTGTATATGGATGTATGCGTTGACAAACAAAACGCGTAGACGGGTATGAGAGTTTTTGTTCGGTCGAAATTCTGCTGCACTCGGGATACAATCGCGAAATCGTGGCATACGGGCAGAAGGAAAACATCAAAGAGAAGTCGCGCATCATTAAGCGTATTTACATTTAAGCAGAACTCGTTCGAAAAGAAATATATGTATACATTATACATATATGTATATATGTGTGTGTGTGTATATAAATAAGTCTCATAAAAACGTTCGACGTTGAGAAAAGTCCTGCGAATATTTTTGCTTTATAAATCGATCACGTAACAAGAACATCAAAATGAGAACAAGTAGAAAATTAGTAATGCGAGAATGGTAAAATTTATTGCATGAGATCGCTATTTTTTTTTAACCATTTTATTTTGAGGAGATACATTTCAAGCAGTATAACGTGGTATACATAGTCAACCTATGATTCTTGTAGTAGTATAGATATGGGCTATGGTCAGACAGGAATGGAAAATTTTCAAAAGAGAAAGAGAGGGAGAGAGAGAGAGAGAGAGAGAGAGATTGAGAAATGAAGAAGGATAAGCACGAAGGACGTTAGGAATAGTGTGAAATCAGCAAAAGGCCAACTTGAATTCATTGAACGTAACACGAGATTGGCTGGGTTCTCGTTGCATGCACCGGTGCACTGATTTTGTATCTCTCTCTCTCTCTCTCTCTCTCTCTCTCTTTCTCTCTCTGTCTGTCTCTCTCTCTTTATCTCTTTCGTTCTCACGATCCAGGTGTCGATGCAGCTACTCGTCGAGAAAGAGAGAAGCGGTAAATCGCTGAGCTAGGCGATACCAAACCAGAAAGTGAGAGAAAGAGACAAAGAGAGAGAGAGAAAGAGAGAGAGAGAGTTAGATGGAGGGAATGAGATTGTGAACGTGTGAACGCACGAAAATACTTTGGTATCGGCGAATATTTCAATACACACAGTCTTTCGAAGAGTATTTCCATCGGTTCAAATGGATTCGGCGCAGGAAAATTCGATGTACTCGTTGTCTCCTATTTTTCTCTTCGATAAATCCTTTTATTCGTTTACCATGCGACAAACCCGTGTAACGATAAAGATATGAACGTTTGAAACTCTGGATCGCGACATTTGTTAAACTTATTTAAATTAAATTTCACATACCTATGAAATTTCTCATATCTCTGATGAATTTTGTTCTCTTAGCTTGCCGGTGTAAAAGAAAGCGTTTCGTGAGTGGAATTTTTCTATTTTATCGTCTGATAAAAGCCGGAATTCGAGGGAGATAGATAGAATGGAAATCGCTCGAAGATAGAGGGTGTATGCGTTCTAAAATTCTCAAGAATTTCGAACGAGAGCAAAATAGTCGGCGAAAAGGGGTTGGGTAAACGCATGGCAATCGAGTGGGAAGTAACGTCAATGCCGAAACCGAGTCCCCATCTCAGCTTGGCACTTGAATAAATGTTTGATACGGTCTGCCGTATCTATAAACACTCTTGTGGATACGCGTGCCTCTTGGAGTCTTCGAGTGCTGACGTATACCAACTCTTTATAATATATACATATACAATATGTGTATATGAAACGTGTGCGATACCTATACATATAAAATATCCACCAAGAGACAAGTGTGTGTATGTGTGTGTGTGTGTATATATATATACATGCTTCTTACGTAGTCCCGTAGTTCGAACGATCACGAGAAGTCTTCGAGTTCTCGTGAATGTAAGCGACGGAATTCAAGTAACACTACAAAGTTGCTTCAGTCTCACGTACTTATCGTTGTCCCAGGCGAGCAACTATTTAAAAATGTATCCGTGACTCTTTCGTGCCATACTCGATCGTATCCCAGTTCTCCATTCTACCTTTTCTCTCCATTACTACATTCCACGACTTTCACGGCTAAGATTTGGCAAATCCTTTTGGCGAGATTTCGTTCCTTTCGCAAACAACGTTATCAACTTAAGTTTAACCCTCGTCGTTGTTACGCCGCCGCGGCCTTCGAGGAAACTCTTTCGTCGAAACGGCTACGATGTTCAACCAAATCCTTTAGAAATTCTCATGGGCATATAATATATGTATAGTTTCTACGCTCGAATATTATTTCGAGGGTAACTTTTTCGTTTGTTTCTTTAAGGAAATCGGAGCATAACGTTAAGAGATACCCGTTTGTTCCTTTTTTTTTTACGAGTACTTCAAAATTCGCTCGAAGAATAAGAAGACTACTTCCAGCAGGAAGTATTCTTTTCTTATTTTCATTTTTACTTATCTCTTTCTTCCTTTCTTTCTTTCTTTCTTTCTTTCTTTCTTTCTACTCTTTTCTTTTTTGTTTTTTGTTTCTTCTATGTAAAAAACACGAGTAACGCAGGTCCAGCGGAATTATGAATTCTCCTAAGGAGTTCGTATTTCCCGTTGGAAAAACGAAGTCGAAGGAAAGCTACGTTTTTCCGTTGGTATGACAAATTATGAAAGTCCTTCTGAAATCCGCTTCCCGTCGTCCGTGATAAATTATAAAAGTCAACGAAGAGAGCTCTTTCTCTCTTCTTTCTCTCTTTTAGAGAGCACTGCGAGGAGTTAAACGATGGCATAGTTGACGGTAGTCGATGCGAATGAAGTTGTTTCTTTGTTGCAATGATTTATATCATCTAACAAAATGAACGAGCACGTCGTGAACGTACATATATACATACGTATCTACCTGTCTTGCCTGTCTGACTTCTCGCTAACACGTTTCACATCTTTCCTTTTTATTCTGTATTATTCTTCGCCGCTGCAGAAGTTCCATTTACGAGCATCGATCGTGAAAAATTTCACCATTTCTCAGACAGGAACGTAGTCGCTTCGAAACGCGTTACCTGACGTATTACAATTCGACGACATTTCGACGAAGAAATATGACTATCTTCGTGAATCGTGTTATAAGTATTTCATCGTCTTCTCGGTACGTTCAGAAGGCAAAACTTTCGACAAATTCGTGCAAATTATAACGAAGGATTTCTCTCGGATAAGAGAACTTCGTGTTCCGATTTTATTAGTCAGTCGGATGAAACTTTGTCGCTATTCTCCTAATTTATCGACGTAATTAAAAAGAGAGCAACGTTTATCATGGAAATGAACGTATCTCGTAAGATACGAGGACAAAATGTAGAAATATGAAGAGCGAATAGGTATCTGGATATATCGTAGTTATATCACGACCGATGATCGATGATCGATGATTTTCTCGAACAAGAAAGATTCAATCGATCGATTAATGTAACTTAAATGTTAGTTCTCCTTTGTAAATCTATTCGACGCTAACGTAGAACTCGGTTTTTCTTCTTAATGCTACTGGAATGTCTCCTATGGTGCATTTTTATTCGAATTAAAGCGGTGCAACGAACTTGGGATCGCGATAACGAGTGAAATACGTCGATGTGAATTAGAATCGTTTCTTATTTCTTTCTATTTCTTTGTTAGCTGCACGCGAAATTCCTTTACAAACGGAATAGAGCTTGAGTTTTTCGAACGACTTTTTGTTATATCCAACGTTACTATTGGTAAACGAGAAGAATGTTAAACGATTCGTTTTTCCGAGGATCGTATTAACGAAGTTGGTAAAGATAAGAGACGGGTGTAAAATATTATAACTGGACGAAATGGAGGAGACACGTAAATAAGCCATGAGATCATACGAATGGATCGATGGTTTCGCAGATGAATTCGATATTAAAAGAAAAAAAAAAAAGAAGAAAGAAACAGAAAAAGAAAATAAAAAATTAAAAAAGACTAAAGAAAAAAAAAGGAAAAACAGAGAAAAGAGAAAAACACATATACCACGAGATATTCCGGTGAGCGAGTTAATCCTGTAAAAAATGTCAGCTTCTCGCCGACTGATTCCGTCCTCCATCAATTTCAAACCCGTTCTATTCCCGACTTTATAGAGACTTTTTTCATATCTCTCTTTTTCTCTCTCTCTCTCTCTCTCTTCCCTCTTTTTCTCTTTACCCCTAGCCCTCCAACTATTTTTTTCACTTTGACCTACCCCAAACTTCAAATAATCGGATTCGATAGATATTTCGGTATTAGCGTTGTGTCGCGCTTTGACTATCTACAAAAAGAAAAAAGTTGAAGACCGTCAAAATATTTTTCAATTTACGTATGTAGGCTTCCATTTCAATGCATCCATATATGTATATATGACATATATCAGAAACCAAAAGGAATAAAAAGAATTTGTTTAGTAAAGAGAATTTTATTTTAGTGGATTCGACAGAAGCGCATAACGTGGTTAATTCGATATCTTTTCGCTCTTTTCCTTTGTTCTATTCCTCTCACACTCTCCCTCTCTCTCTTCTTCTCTTTTTCTCACTGTTTTTCTCTTTCTCTCTCTCTCTCTCTCTCTCTCTTCGAAATGGCAAAGAGCCAAAGAATAAAATTAGCCGCGATACCCACGATAGTCCTAGCAACACAACGGAATGTAGTCATTACATTAATTGCCAGGACACATAACAGCGAGACGTTCCGTTAGACCGACGAGAAGGTTTGGCTGGCTCGCTTGCTAAAGGTCAATGCATTTTCAAAATTTTAATAAGCACGTTTCTCGTATCTCGTGGACAGTTATTACATTTTTTGTTTTCTTTTCATTTTTTGTCCCTTCATTTTCGTCCATGCGAATAAACGCGTTAATACGAATTTTTGTCCTTGTTTGCTTGTTTCGTCACATTTCGTTCCTCTTATTTATTTTTTTTTTGTGAAGGAATCGTATGCAATAGTAGACGGTCGCTTCAAAATTTCCATTTCTCGAAGAAATCGAAATAACTTAGTAAAAACGATTCCTTCGTTAAAGAAGAACCGAGTAAAATGGACGACTTTAACGCTATTCCTGTTTTTCTTCTCGAGGTTCTTCGTCACCTTCTCCTTCTTCTTTTAAACGAGAAAATAGATACGAGGGGTTAGAATAGTGGTCCGAAAAAGCGGTTATGCGTTCGAACTCTGGCGTTGGTCCAGTTTCAAAAAAAGTCTATATTTTTACTTAAGGAGACCCTCTTAATAGCGGTACCGTCCCAGTTCCTATAATTGGACCGCTGAGGATTCATCTTCTCCGTTCTTCTATCTCCTAGAAATGTTTGCGAACTTTAACTATCTGACTTTCGTACGTTTCTCTTCTCCGAGCTTTTTGCAAATGAAAATATTGAAAAGTAGTGAAACATCAAATTTTATTCGGAATTCTTATCTATGTTATTTGTTATTCGAATAAAATTTTCCGTATAGTGCAAGCTTTCGATAAAATGATAGAGACAGAAAGAGAGAAAGAGAGAGAGAGAGAGAGAGAGAGAGAGAGAGAGATGGAAGAGTTCTTCTATAAAAAAAGGACCATCTTTCCCATTCGTTCGAATCTCGATGGAAAAGCAAACTTACATCGATTTCCATGACAATGGAACGGCAATACGTCTTGGATTCAGAATCTCGATGAAATATCTGTCTCTCCTTTTCTCTCTCTCTCTCTCTCTCTCTCTCTCTCGTTTGCGGTTGGCAGGTGGATTCGAATGACAATACCGAAGGAGGGAGTTATCCTGTACTTTACGTAGCAAGAGAGGAAGATCTTGGTATCTAAGCAGTAATTCCTGGTTTGGTAGGATCGAAGCGCCGATGGGGGTAAAACTGGGGTAAAAGAGAAACGTGGTGAGATAAAGAGAGAGAGAGAGACAGAGAGAGAGAGAGAGAAGGGCGTGGACAGACAGACGTGCGAAGATCGCACGGAGAAGATGAATGTATACCAAGGTACAGGGTAGAACGGTAGAATGTGAGATCTACAAATCCATGTGTCCTTGTTGGAATGAATGGACGGATGGAAAACAAAGTGAAAGACAAACTAAGAAGAATAAGGGTGAAAACATGTTGAAAAGAAGAAGAAGAAAACTCTCTTTGACATAGTTGTAAATTCGAATTTGACTCTCACATAATTTTGAACCATTCACGCGAGCACGAATTTTCTTGATTTTCCTTTTCTCACAATATCTTCCTTTTGACGTTAAAGTAACATTTTTTGAAATCACCCGGATATTTGTCTACGTTTGATTTCTTTTTTTTTTCTTTTTTTACATCCTAAAATATTTCTCTTCTTTCTTTTTTTTCGTTTCTTTCTTTTTCTTTTTTTTTTATATTTATTTCAGCGAACGTACAATGGGAGACAAGATTTTTGTATTTTTTTATCTCTTCCTTTCTTTCTTTCCTTCTGCTTTTCTGCCTTTACCTAAGATGTTGGAGTTACCAGCCGTTCTAGCAAGAATTTATGTCGCTTCGGCATTCGTTCGTTCGACTTTCTCGACGGAAAGGAACTCGCTTCGATGTCTCGTATTTTACAGAAGATTTAATCCCAATCCTTTTTAATCTTCACCCTTCAGTCCTTTATCGGTTTACGAGATCTTCATGTTCCATGTAAGACAGGTGAATAGATTCGATTCGTTTTCTATTTGCATGGACGGTCTTCGAGCCGACGGTCCTCGCATCGATGGGGTCGAAGATTTGTCAAAGTCAAAAGAAAAAGAAAGAAAAAGAGAAAACGAAACGAAGCTACAAACGAATGAAATTTATTTTGCTATTATACAAAATAATTAAAAAGTAATTCGTTTTATGTGCAGTCGGTATTAAAAAAAAAGAAAAAAAAAAACAGCGAGTAATATGGCTAGTCAAACATCGAATTATTTCTGAATTCTAACTTATTGCTCGTCAGTAATTAACGCAAGAGATAGAAAAAAAAAAAGGGAAAGGAGGTATGAAAAGAGAGAATTATTATAGTGTAAGTACATATGCATGTGTATATAGGACAATAGGATACGAGCACAAAACGCGAGTATGCCATTAGGTACTTCATTCCTCGAGTAGCTCGCATATAATCCTCGATTCGTTTCTATGCGTAGTACATTTTCAAAAATTAAATACTACCTCTTCTCATTCTCTATTTTCCACCGGAAGAAAAAGAATGTACGCGAATAAACGCGAATAACGATTAAAAAAATAATTAAAAAATGGGAAAAAAAGAGATCGAATAATACATTAAAAATATATTACATTTGTGTTACATTCCTCATGACAGTTCTTATATTTTATTATTAAATACAATACATATTTCATTTCCATAAATAATTAATGGTACATTATCGTATGTTCATATTATGATCCTTCAGAAATAAATGCAGCGAGTTCTCACGATAGTCGAATTGTTTTTTTGTCTCCAGTCTCTTTGATTTCGTGTAATTGGACGAGCATAAATCACACGCAGCAAGCGTATATCATATCGTTGTTCGGTATACTCGACTATCTACACCGAGTGGACGTTCGTCCCATTTTACGGAGAGTCTGAATATCATGGGAACCATGACAGTTCACTACGATGGAAAATGTTTTGTACGATTTCCAACTCTCTCCCCGCGCTCTCTCTCGCTCTCTGTTTTATATATTTATTTTCTCAATGATCTCTTCTTGACAGTCTCGAGAGCTTACCAAATATATTCGTTCTCTGACACCCGTTACATCACCGACCAAAATTAATCACTCTTCAAGCAAAAGTTACAAAACAATTTCAAAAGAAATTATACGAGCTCGAGTTGGTACATATAATCTAACTTGTAACGTCACTTCGATGAAACAAAAAATATTTTCTCCCTATATCTTTCTTTGCCTTTTCGTGACATATTTAAATTAAAAAAAGAAAAGAAGAGAAAAGAAAAAGAAAAAGGAAAAAAATATTCAAATAACCGCTTCAAAATTTTATATGATGTTTTTTCTTTTTTTCTTTTCTTTTCTTTTTCTTGTTTTGTTGTTAACAAACACATTCGAGCATGTTCGACCAAGTGACATCGTTTTAAAGCCCATTTAGTTTTTTCTGCGTCACTTCATCTGTTCTTGGCAGCAAAGACTCGTCGTCCTTTTGCACTTTGAGTCTCTCGTCGCACTCTGGCGAGATCGTCTATACCAAAAAGTATACGGACGAATCTCATAGAAAAGGGAAAAAGAGAGATAGAGAATGGCATTTTCGAGGAAACGAGTAGTGTGTGCGTTGCGCCCATCTCACGACAGGAAAAGCGAGATATGGTGGAGGCTGGTGCAATAAAAGCAAAGACCAATCCGCTTAAAATGCGGCCTCTGGCGCGAGCGACTACCGCAGGATTTTTGTTCGCGAGGAGTGCAGTAACGTTCTCTCTCTCTCTCTCTCTTTCTCTTTGCATCTCTTTCTCTCTTTCCCTCTTTCTGACACTTTACATTGAACTACGCTTTACGACGGTCATCGACCTTTGTTCTCCCCACAGATTTTAGCTTATAAATCGCTTTCTCCATTCCTCTCTCTCTCTCTCTCTCTCTCTCTCTCTCTCTTTCTTTCTTTCTATCTTTATCTCTTTTACCATGAACAAGTATCAAGTTTTTATTTTAAATAAAAGTATCATTTCGATTATTGTCAAAAGATCAAAATTTCTCTACGTATTATAATTGATCTGTCTATCATTTAAACTACTCAATTTTCTTTTACAAATCGAAAGCATTATTATCGAAATATACAATAGAATCAATTTTGACCTGTTACTGACATATTATTGCTTCATAGACATGTACATGTTTACACCTTTGTATTTACATATACAACGAGTGCAATATTCAGACGCAATAATGTGCGCGTGTGTGTGTAGAAACATATCGATAACAATGCGTATTTTAAAGACTTCGTAGTATTATATCTAAGTACATTTATTATTATTGTTGTTATTATCATTATATAATATCATATAACTCGATAATATGAAACAGAGTTTGCTGAGAGTCTACATATTTAGTAGATATTCGTTTAATTTCATTGTCTAATAATTATATTCTCTGTTAATGTTATAGTACAAAATATTACTTATTATAATATAAAATATAAATGAAAAACAATTTTTAAATATCATCAATCATTAAATAATAATATAAATTTATTGAATTTGTTTTCTTAAATCCACAACTAACCCCATCGTGATTGAAGATTACATACGTATGTTGGAGAATTACAATATAGATCGAAAGAATTCGTTCGAATCATTTACGAAGGATTTCAAGACATTTTCTGAAAAATCAATGATAAGCTTTAAAAGACCGATAAGAGAAGATCGTTATCTATTACTTGGATGTTTTAAGTTTGATCGAGCAAAGCTTTCGATTTATTGTCGAAAGATACATACGATTCGTGGTGCCATGACTTATGTCTTTTTGTATTTTCTTCTTTTTTCTTTCTTTCTTTCTTTTCTTTTTTTTTTTTTTTTTGAAGATTACGAACATAAATCTCACGTTAAGTTCTACTTCTATTTCGTAGGAATATAAATCTTAGTTGGAAGATTCTTGGGAAGAATATCATGAATTAATTATAAGAGGGTGTTCATAATATACTCGTAAAAGCATAGTAAATGCAATTGAGAGATGAAATCAACAGGGATGTGAAGAGAAGAACGTTTAATTGAAGCACGTATGATCTGTTTAACATGCACGAGTTGATATTTCGAAATGTCTTGTTAAAAGGTATATAAAAGTATTCATAAATGTTATATTAGTTGTACTAAATTTTCTGAAGATTTAAATGAAAAATTAGTCGTCTTTCTACGCTTTCTTACATTCTTGTTTTCTTACTTTCTTTCATTCTTTCTTCCTTTCTTTCTTTCTTTATTTATTTCTCTCTCTCTCTCTCTCTCTCTCTCTCTCTCTTTTGTCTCCATTCCACATGTTCTGTCCTCCGTATCTTTTATTTTACTGCAGGTATTACTCCAGGATTCCTTCTTTTTCTCTGGTCAAATCCGTAAAAAGCTCGATCCGATTAGAGTTGAAACAAAGCCATGGGAGAAGAATTATGAAGAAAGAAAGAGAATTAACGAGACGGGCGCAAGAAAATCTGGAATCGACTTTCTCGAAGAGAAACACTTCGATATCTCTATTTACGGGAATGAAGAGATAAAATAAATACGGTAAATATTTCGCGTATATATATATATATATATATATATATATATATATATATGTACTAAAAGCTATCATAGACGATGAAGTAATTATATGAAGAAATTTCAATTAAGTGGAGTAATTAAAACAAATAAATTTGAATAAATTCGATCGTATTAAAGTGATACAGGGAGAAACACCGTCGACAGATTTGTAATTAATTTACGAATCGAAACTAATTAGAGACAGGAAATCGACGACTTAATTAACGAGTCAATAGACAACTACGAATGATTGATCGAAACTCTGCATGCAGTCTCTAGGTAGAAAATTTTACAATCAATGAAATCATCGTACCGAAATCATTACGATACAGGCCATTCTCTAGCGCTATCAAGGATCTACTCTCGTTTTGAATTCGTGGGAAATCTCTAAGAGCCTACGGATTGGCACGTTTTCCGTGGAAATCCGTGAAGTTATCGAAGGATATTCTAGCAGGTGTAGTATCCCTTATTGCTCGTATCTACACTCGCGATACCTGCTCGTTCGGTGGAAATTATTTTCTCTTCTTCGTCGAAGAGATCTACTCTCTCTCTCTCCCTCTCTTTCTATCTATATCTCTATCTCTCTCTATCCTTAACATAGTATAGCAGGATAGTCGAAGATGTGTATGTGCCAGTGTGCGGCGAGTAATGGCAAGATACGTTCGCTCGATATCAGGATAACTGTTAAGGATAGAAGGGTGAGGTGTTCGAGTATCATGGCTAGGAAAGGATCCAAAGGGATCTTCCGATGCGATGTTCGAACGCACATGGAGGATCTTCCGTCGTATCGAGTCGAGGCTAAGGCCATTTCGTTATCGGGATGGGTCTCGTTGCGCTAATGCTAGTACCGATTTACATGCAACCTCAAAATCGTATGCT
Organism: Vespula vulgaris; assembly: GCF_905475345.1. Taxonomy (NCBI): domain Eukaryota; kingdom Metazoa; phylum Arthropoda; class Insecta; order Hymenoptera; family Vespidae; genus Vespula; species Vespula vulgaris. The sequence goes on along the minus strand of NC_066591.1, from coordinate 2,889,264 downwards.
CGAAGAGTGGTAGGAGGGATATAAGGGTTGAATCGTCTCCGGCTCGTTTCATAACCGTGAAAGAGAGTGACCTAAAAACCGAAAATCGAATAGTTCGCAGAGGAATTAAGTTTGAATATTAATTAAGAAAATTCATGGAGTAATTATTTTTTTATGACGACACTTTTATGACGAACTATATTTTTGGGTTTCTCGTTTTATCTCTGTTTCTTTCTCCCTCTCTCTCTTTTCGCGTTTTTTCTTATCTCAAACCCTTCCTTTTTCCCTTTTGTCATCGTAGTGCAAAACGAATCTATCCTAGCTGCTTTCTCTTCTTGTAACGTGTTTATCGCGTCGACGATGAATCCACTTGTCACACTCGCTAGAATTATACCACTCGGAATTCTAGAAACAAGGAGACACACTCGTTCTATTTCTAACTGTTACCAAAGTAATCCTAGCAGACATTCTCTTTTACCTATCTCTTCTTCTTTCCTCCTTCATTTTTTTCTTATCTTTTTGTTTTTTTTTTGTTTTTTCTTCTTTTTTTTCTCTCTCCCTTTTTTTTCTTTCATCGATCGATTAACTCGAAATTGCAGTTAACGTCACGAAAAATCAAGACGAATCGTTTTCATCCATCGGGGAAGGGAAGAATTTTTAAATTCCATCCTTTGGAATAATATTTCCATTTGTCGCTCTCGTAAATCAGGAAACACGATCCGTTCATGTTTTCCGCTTAAATTCTCATCTCTTCCTCTCTCTTTTGAACGGCAATGTGAAGAATTATGACGTTTAACCGCGAAAGAGATACGTCTCTCCGATATCTCGAGTAGAAAAAAAAGAATATATAGAACGTATGGTTTGAGGAGGAAAAAAAAGAAATAAAGAGAAGAGAGAAAGAGAGAAAAAGACAGAACCACAGAGAGAGAGAGAGAGAGAGAGAGAGAGAGAGAGAGAGAGAGAAATATCTGTAAACACGATGTCGATTTGTCACGGCAAATCCTCGTTTAATCGGGAAACAATTAAATCGTTCTGTGCACGTGCGAATAGAAAAATCAAGTACTTTAATCGATTCGTTTGGTGGTATCACTTCCACTCCTTCTCTCTAGTACCTCTTAAATCTACGAATTTAATCGAATTCGAGATTAAGTTTCACGCGTCAATGTTTTTCGTTTAAGCGAAGAAGATGAGTTACGCGTGCAATCACTATTGTTCGTCAAAGTGGGTTAAACAAATTTTCACGAGATGGTGGCTGTTCGACAAATATAAGAAAGAAAAAGGAACGAATTATTTACCTGAGTTATTCGACGTATTACATATTCTAAAAGATTATTCTAAAAGCACGTTAAAAATTTTTGTTGATACGTTTGTTAATTACGGTTGTACTGATTCCTAACTAGTCATTCGATATGTCAACATGGAAATCGATAATAAACCCGGCATTATCATTTGTTCGATGTTTAAACCACGATCCTTGATTAGGATAATACGAGACAACTGGATTTGAATAATGGTCGATTGTTTTCACGAGGCTAGGGAGATAGGATAATATAGGTGAGAGAAGGGAGGCCACAAATTAAACGCACCAACAAGGCGATCGATAGACTAATCGACGAAGGGGTCAACTAGAAGGACCTGCTAATGTCACAGTCGTTGCCTTTTCCCGGTCGCGGATTAACGCAATTCGAACAAGCCCAGGATAATCAAAGCTTCGCAATTAACACGCATGCACGATCACTGTTTGGAATCGAGTTAAAGCTTGGTTAAAATCACGTTTATAGTCGATTCACGTGTTTTCCTTTTTCATTTAAACCAAGTGTCAAAATATATAGTATGGAAATAAAGAAAGTAGCATGCATTGAATCGAAAACAAAAAGATAATTAGTCAATATATATTGAAAAATTATATTTGCTCGGATAAATGATATAATCCGTTTTCTCATTTTTTATATTCGTAAAAAATTTCTACAAACCTTTGCAATCGGTAGACGGTATATACATTTGTTTGTCTCGTTATCAGTCGGATAAATGTAGCTTGTCCAAGTTCTAAAACTTGTTTGTTTTTGATCCATAATATATCTACCTATTTATCTCTATATATCTTCTATTCTCTCAGAGTTTCCTCCGTCACTCTTCGGAGCGTACATGGAATCACATATAACCGAGATACCCTAGTGGGCTATCGGTTATCAGAGGAGGCTACCAATCTATTCATCTGGTCGCGTGTCTCTCACTATTTGCCCGCTACACGACAGAGTATATTCATCGGTCTGTCGCTGCTTATGAGACACCTGCTTGTCGAGGAAGCAGTCAATACCTTCGGTTGTCTATGTATGTACGTCAAGGATCTTGAACAGTAATTATGCCTGTTCCTATAAGTGATGCGGATCATCTGACATTTCATGATTGACTTCGGCATGGTTGAACCATGGCCATATCTCCCTATCTTTCCACATACTACATTTCTGAACAGATAATTCATCATAGACACGATCAATGACATGGTGTATCCGCTTTCATCATCTTGGGAAATGAAAGATATTGATACTTCCTACTGAGATTTGAGGACAGATAATACGTATATACATAATATTTTATATACGTAGATAGGTTGGTTTCTATGAATAAGTTTTTTCATATTTGAAAGATATCATAGTCGGAATATCTGGATTAGAATTTTAACGTCCTATGTAAAACATGGTTATGTAACATTTTATTTACCATATAAATCTATGAAACCGCACGTTAATTGGACTTTTTCGTAATTAAGATAAATACTCCTTTAAATGAGGGCTTCCCTGTAACGAAAAAGGATTTTGCGTTCGTTAACGTTCGTTTAAAATATGTGCCCAACCGGAAGAGATATTTTAACTTGCATAGAAAATTTTCAATTATCAAACCGCTCGCTCATACATACACACTTTCACTCGTTTAATAAATCAAACCAACGATCAATTGGACCAGAAAATCAATCGGAGCGAGAAAACGAAATAGAGAGAGAGAGAGAGAGAGAGAGAGAGAGAGAGAGAGAGAGAGGGATAAAAATGAAAAAGTGCTCTTTCTATCTATCTCTTTCTCTCTCTCCCTCTTTCTTTCTATCATTCTCATTTGTATGAGAAAATACGGGATCGTGAACGATCCAAAGTAAAAAAAAAGAAGGAGAAAATTCTTCTCCCCTCGACGACTTTTGACAAATTCGAGGCAAGAAATACGACGTCGAGCTGCGGAATAAAACTTTTCCAACTTATAATTGGATTTTTCGATGTCCAATAAGGTACAAATCAGCGTCTATATAGCACGAACACTAAACCGCTGAATACAAATTCGTTTCGGGGACGTTTACAAAAGGAGAACGATTCGCTAGTCGAAGCGATTCTTTTCTCTCCTTTCTTCTTCTTTTTCTATCCTCGTACCTTCTAACTGTCTTCGTACCATTATCTTCTCTTTCTCTGTCTCTCCTTTTCTCTTTCTATCTGTGGTATCTTTGTTTGAAAGTGCACCTGTGCACTCATGTTCATTCGAGCCATAAAGTTAGTAATCCCCTCGAATCGTCGAAATCTTACGAACTTGCAAGCTATTCTACTTTTCGCCTTTTTATCTCTTTTTCTTACTTTAATGTTTTCCTCTCTCTCTCTCTCTCTCTCTCTCTCTCTCTCTCTTTCTCTCGCTTTCTTTCTCTTTCTCTCTCTTTCTTTTTTTCTTTCTTTCTCTCTTGTCTCGTTAATCGCTCGTGATCCATCGGAATAGTCGTCGTGAAATTGCGAACACGCGAATCGGTTGGCTTTAACTTGACAGCGGTGGCGATTTAAACCATACAAAACCGGTAAAACGTACTCACGCGTACCAGCCAGGCCATGCTTGAAAAATCGAAAATCTATTGCCTCGTTGGAGGTGGCAACGAGCGGTCACGAATTTTCACTGCTCTGTCGAGACTCGGATTATCCTCTAAGGAAGACGGACGACCACGTTCGAAACAAACATTCGTATTCGGAGTATTTAATAAAATATTGTTTCTGCCCTATCTTCCTACTCGGAATTTATATCTTTTATTTTTCGACTGTTTTTTCTTTATTTTTTTTATATTCTCTTTCTATCCCTTTTTTATTTTTTTCTTCTTTTTCATCAATTCTTTTTTTTTTTTTGCTCATGAAAAACTTTCCTTGTTATATTTTTCCGCGAGCTCGAACACGATTGAACTCATGACTTTTTATGGTTACTACCTATTATTATTTTTCTAGAATAAAAATAATACCGGCGACGATTCCCGGCGAAATGGTAAAATGTCAAACGTTTCAATTACATACGTTTATAAAATTAATTCAACTGATAAGAAAAAGGATTCATTACTTTTAATATTCGTTCCGTTCGTTCCGAACAAAAATCGTCACGAGTCGAAGAAAACAAGGATAAAGTAGATCCCATTGAATAATCAAGTGTCGTCAGCTCGATATGACTTATCGGGAGTCACAAAATCGATAAGGGAAAGAAAGTGCAAAGGTTCTTGAAAGTTACAAAGATGGATTCGAGCTGACGTTAGGTGGCAAGCGTATGTCGTTCGCTCCGTTTGCTAACGTTGAAGGACAAGAAGAACTCAGCGGGTTCTGGTAAGGACGTCAATTTCTCTTCGGTAGTACGTTTTCCTTTTTCCTATCTCGCTTTTAGAGAACGAAGAGAAAGAGAGAAAGAGAGAGGAATAAAAAAAGAGAGAACGATATAGGTCAGTATCGAACTACGAAACCGGAGTCTAGGTCGAGCGTGATGCTTCGACGCTTGGCGTTTGGCCAAAGTCGTTTCTGTAGACAAATGTCCATTCAGCCGGGAGGAAGTAAGCCTGTTTACGTTGTGCTTTCTTTTCCTAAGGTAGATACTCTTTATATCAGTCTCGACCATAGACGTTTTACTTTTCGGACTGCGAAAATCGATTGCGTATATCAAACGCGTTTCTCCGTTTCTCGTTGAACCGATCAAGGAAGAAAAAGTACATTGGATTCCTTAAGTAGACATGACGACATGAGAAAGGATCTTGTTTAGAGTTTATACCGTATGTACTACGGAGGTAAAGGAAAAATTGAATTTGCCACGGTAGAAGCACTGGCGCGACATCCGCTACTCGAAATGATTTGATTTTTCTCAACTACAAAGAGTCAGGATTTTTCTCTTTCTTTGATGGCCGAGTAAAAGCGAAATTTTATGTACAGAACGAATTTTCAAAGAGTTTCTAGATAATGGTGGTCTATGGATAATGCTTGCTCTTAACTTTACCTTGACTTGATCTCAAATAACTCAAGAAGAATGAAAGGGGAAATATAAAGAGCATTATAAGAAAGCCATTTCTGTTGAATTTCTTGAATCGTCCTAAGTTTGGAAAAATGATTAAAAGGAATAGCGTGAGTCGCTCGCTAAGAGTTTTCTAAGTTCTTTAAAGGCTGATGGGACAATGATTACGTACGAGCAAATATTTCTCATCGTTCAAACACAAGGATGTGTCATCGATTGGGCAGATAGACGCCATATTGAGGTCAGAGAAAAGATACTTCGTCTAGCTGGGAAAATTTCCACGTTCTCGGTAATGGAACTGATCAAAAATGCTTGCGGCTAGGGATGGTTCAAAGAGGACAACGAAAGGAGAAAGAAAAGAATAGAGAGAAGAGAGAGAGAGAGAGAGATGACGAGTTCGGTTCGCTTGACTCTGATCTAGGAGAAGAGGTCAGTATAGGTGAAAAAGAAAAGGAAAGAAAAAGAAATAAAGGAGAAAAGAGGATCGAAGAGTAGCGTAGACTTTATCGAAATCCCAGATTTATGGCTCGACGAGAGTGAGAGCTGCGAACTAGGAGAAAAGCTGTGTCGATGGTGAAAGGGATGAAGGGTGGAAAAGTGTGAATAATGCCGACCTTTTGCCGACGCTCGAACTCTCGATACACTATAGGGAGACATGTCATGCCACACCAACCTCCTATTTTACCTTCCTTTTTCCTTCGATGCGAGCGTATTTGTTTCGCGCGCCTGATACGCGTTGAGAGACCGTGTTCACACCTACGGTTCTGACTAGAAACACCGATGTCCGATCTATACCGTGGTTTTATTCACTTTGTTATTCACGTTCACCTGTCTTCGCTGTTATGTACAAGTATATATATGTATGCGTATACATATATGTATGTATGTATGTATATATCGATCTTGGGCTCGAGAAAATCATATGACGTACGCATCTCTCAGCCAAAGCACTGTGATAAAAATCTCGTTGACCCTTTCCATCTATGCGATTCTCCATCTCCCTGAGGCAACGTAATAAAACTATATCGAGATATACTATCCGTTGAACGTGACGAGGTTTATGATCTTATCGCCTCTAAACGTTGACTTCACTGGTTGAAAGCAACCTTTTGGATAAGAAGAAAATTCGTTGAACATTCTTAAAAAGTTCATATTCCTTACTCATACTCGAGATTTCATTATAGACAGTCTTTATTCCCGCGAGGGTAAATTCCTTTTTCTTTTTTTGTTTCTTTTTTAATATCGAAATCCGGATTTAATTTTCCAATTTTGTTACAACGAAATTGCATGTGTAATCTTCTCTCGTGTCGCATATACATGTATACATATACATATATACATACACACATATATACACACATACATATATATATATATTTATTTAATATTAGATTTATTCGAATAGAGGATATTTATACGAATTTATGAAAACTATTTGCATTTGTTTAATTGGAGAATATAAATTATATTATAAGGGTTTTATTTCGATATGATTTTTTATTTCGTTAAAGAATTTCTTGAAATAATTTTATAATTTAGATTACGATTACGTTTTTCTTTTCTACGTTAAATCGAGAATAAGATCTCTTTTCGCAGAGGATAAGTCGATCGGAAGGAGACGTATTACCTTTGGTTGGAGGGACGAAGGTTAGACTGACCACGTCTGACCAATTTCTATTCGTACTCCTTCGTGCTTTCGGAGAAGGTCGTGGCTCGGTCGAGTGTATTGCATGAAAAGAAGAAAGAAAATGCGACACCCGGTATAGGTAGGGAATCGTCTCATCCCCTTTTCAGCTCTCGTTCTCCGATAATTGGTCACGGTGTCCCGCACCAAATTTCTCGTGGGACGTCATTCCTTCTCTTTCTCTCTCTCCCCCTTCTCTCTCTCTCTCTGTTTCTCTTTCTATTTCTCTGACCCTTTCACTCTTTCTCTTTCACGCTTTCCTCATTTTCTTTCTCTTTCACAAGCTATTTGAAATTCGAGACGCACCGTATGCGGTTCTACGTAACCGCGTCAAAAACTAATGGCACACATTCTATACACATATACACACAAATATATATTTATATATGATATATGTACACCTCTACATACATATATGAAAAATAATATAAACGATAATGCGTAGAAGATAAGTCAACTGGTTCGAAATTACACATGACATACGTGCGAATCAATATAATTTTAAGCAAAGATATAATTTCAGGAGAAAATGATGGCGATCGAAAGACAATTATTGGACAATGAGAACACCTATCCACTCCTTTCTAGCACGTACTTGTATTTTTTGCCAAAGTAAAGATCGTACGAGATCGGTATACGGTAACTTCTCTCGGGAATATACAAATGACGTCGTTTATTTAAACGCTCCGAGGGATTACTTCTCTCGAATCCTCGAAACCATCCTACGTCCAAAAGATCTGTCTCTGCCATCCTTCTTAACTAGACTCCAGCTTTCTCTTTTTACTAACGTGGCAAGGGTCACTCGAAGCCTCGCACACGCTTCATTTTTCAAGGTTTAAATCGGTCAAACGAATAGTCCGACCTCTTTGCTACTTGGATTCACTTTAACCTTCTTTCTGCGTTATTAACGACGCTATTTTATTCGACTATTTCACGGATAACGGGAGGACGAGTTAAGCATTCTTAAAGTTTCTCGTCTGTTTCTTTTCTTCTTCTTCTTCTTTCGGTTATTCCTCAAGTTGAACTCTACGCGAATGCATTGGTTACCGATTTACGTTCGATTCAAATGGAACCATAGGGAATAAGATAAAGAACAGACAAAGAAAGAAAAAAAGAGAGAAAAGGCTTCTCAAACTCAACGAAGATCTTTCGAAGAAGGATATAACCTCTTCTATTTCCTTCGATTCGAATTCGAATTCGCTTTAGGAACGTCTTCAATACGATTTTTCTTTGTCAGAAACAAACATTAATCGTTTTCCGGCGTCATTTTCTTTATCGATAGATGCGAAGCGATCGCGGTTTATTAATTCGAGTGTTGTTTCACGATTCGAATGACATTAGTTTAGATAGAAATTATTGGATAGAAATTATACGAAATATCATTCGAATCGTAATAATTTTGTGAGAGAAGCGTTCAATTTCCATTATCTCAACGAAACATCAAAGTAATTCTAATTTTCAAATTGATCAACTGAATTACTGGAAATCACTCGTGAGAAGATAATTTTTAAGAAGTGACAAATTTCGTTATATCGCGACCCAATTTTATGAACATTTATTAAATTGTACAATCTGTTTGATCGAAAGAATAAAAAAGAGAGAAAGGAGAGAGAGAGAGAGAGAGAGAGAGAGAGAGAGGGACGCGATCATACGCTCATTAATTATCGCCAATTAGTTAAGTTTTTCCCTGTTTAACTCAGCAGGAATAACTTGTCGCGAAGGGACGAGCTTTTCAAGACGAGGAGTAAATTAAGTAAAATATGAAGAGCTTTCTTGTGCGGCTAGATGAGAGTTCCTGAGGTACTTTTTAAAGTGATAAAATCGTTGGAACGACCCTAGCTGGCAAGGAAACGGAGTGTCTTAAAGGAAATATACTAAAAGCTTTTACTCCAAAATCTTGGATCAATCTTCGTAAGTCGTAAATACTTTTAATTTTACTGCGATCTTAATAAAAAATTTGATAGGAAAAAATTTAATAAGAATATTGTCGATAACTGAAGTCCGAAATGTTAGCTTTCTATCTTTGGATGTAACGAAACGGGTTCTATTCGTTAGTTACTTCATTGATATATAAAGGTAACCGTTTCAAATAATGTCACAAGGTTGATAAGAAAACGAAAGAAACAAGAAACATAACTGGATGGACGATCAAACGTTACGAATCAACGAGCAAGAGAGAGCTTGCGTTGTCAGCCTTCTGTTGGTTCTTTCTCGACCACGAAGTTTCCTACTCAATTAAAAGTTATAAATGAGACTGCTTCTCGGTTAGAAGGAAGAAGAGAGAGAGAGAGAGAGAGAAAGGGAGAGTGTGTGTGTATCTGTGTATCTGTGAGTTCTCTTCTTCTGGTCAGTAGACCGAATAGTTGCGATCCAATACACGAACGAACCAGCCGTGTCGGACGAGAGATGTGGGTCAATTTGTAGCATACGTTGCCAACGAGTTTTCCTAACGATCGTGGATTTAGGAAAACGGTTTACCCGCGCGATAGTACGATAATATCTCGAAAACGCGTAACGTTTGGTTCCGACGTAGCTTCGATAGTTGAGAATTTCAACAAAGATCTCTCTCCTCTCTCTCTCTCTCTCTCTCTCTCTCTCTCTCTCTCTCTCTCTCTCTCACTCTCTCCACCTCCTTGTCACTTATTCATTCAGTGCAATCAAGAAACCTCTGGCCGTTTCGGAATCTCTGTCTCTCTCTCTGTCTCTCTCTCTCTCTCTCTAACTCTCCTTCTCTCTTATGAAATATCTTGCTCGACCAAACATACCGATCGTTCGTCCATAAAATACGTGGCATGTTTGCTCTGACATCTTCGATACATCGAATGAATATGTATATTCATCGGACAATAGTGTACCTAGAGAGCTTGATGAATAGACGTATCTGTGTAGATGGATAGATAGATATGCATACATATATAGATATGTATAGTATATGCACTAGGATGAAGAGAGTGATAGAGAGAAAGAGAGAGAGAGAGAGAGAGAGAGAAGAGATATTGAGTACGAGATAGATAGTGAGAGGAAAGGAGAATGATGGAGGGAAAGAGAGAGAGAGAGAGAGGGATCGAGAGAAGAGAAATGGAGGATGAGAGAGTGAAGGGATGGACCGTAATCAGTGCCAAGTCCATTTTGCGATGGATCGATCCTGTACGTAACGTTGAGCTTCGTATCTCCGACGACGAATCGTCTGATTAACGAACAATGCGATTCGTGATGCATACATATAAACATAGATTAATACATACGTAGGTAGGTACATATATATTAAAATATAGTGACGAAAGGCGATCACGTATATGTCAAAAGAGACGGAGCCGTTGCACTTCCATTATGTATAGTAATTTATGAATTGTAAGGATTCTATCGAATACTGAGAAATGAGAATTACGGAATAATTTTACATATTTTTAAAATGCTTATATATGTATATATAATATATAACGTTAAATGACCATGAAATAAGAATCAAGCACAAAGACAAGATTGCTGAACGTGTGCCCTAAATTTTTTATACATTACCTGCAAAGTATATATTCGTTATGGGAACGTCGCATATCTATATAGACGTACTGGGCGTATTTACAATTTTCAGAATGCGTTATCATCCATCAAGGACGTTAAACGTCGAGGATACAAGAGAGTGGTTGACAGAGTATGCAGACAGTGATGAATTATTTTCAACTAGGAGCTTCTTCTTTTCTTTGCGCGATGGTATTTTGAAAGAGCGTGTAAACAGATATAAAATTGGGGCTAAAGGGAGAGATAAAAAACAGAAGGCTCTCCTTTAGTAAAGCTACCGGCCAGAAAAAAAAGAGAAAAAAAAGAGCACATAGAGAAAAAGTTAGTCGTCTTTTAACGAAATTCTTTCTTCTTCATAGTTGTTCTTTCTCAGCCGTAAGCAACATGGTTTACGCTTAATTAGCTCCCTGCCGTTTCACCCGTTTAATTAGCTCACGCCATATAATAAGGTATGTTGTACGAAACCGCAAACCTGAATATACTGTAAATACGTAAAACCAGCTAGCACCGCTTGTCAGAAAATAAATCAAGAAATCGCGGTCGTCATTATCAGTTTCCAAGCGAGTTCTTCCTTGCGTGGAGTTTATTAGTTCGTAAGGTGGTAACAACGTTACCGAGTATAGTGGTTATAATTTACGAAGAGAATTATCGAAATATAGTGTTATGATATCGTCTTGTAGCAGATAAGAGTAGGTCGTGAAAATCTATGGTCATTTTCACAAGAGAAAAGGAGAGAGAGAGAGAGAGAGAGAGAGATAACAATATGTGTATATGTGCAGCTTATAACGAGATCCAACACTCGTTATTAACTCATACCGTATGTCCACAGGGTATCTTAAGAGGATAAAAAAGTAAACAGGAAGAGTTCTGCTAATGAAATATTAACGAGCAATGAGATACAAACATCTGAGAATATTCAGGGTGAATAAACGTTCGTGGTATATTAATTATATCTATCCTAATGATCGTTTTCTAATTTTTTTTTTATGTCTCCCTCATTCTTTCTATATCATTTTTATTTCAGTTTACTTGTCTTTCTCATTCTGTGAAGTCCATTTCCTCTCTCTCTCTCTCTCTCTCTCTCTCTCTCTCTCTCTCTCTCTCTCTCTCTCTCTCTCTCTCTCTCCTTTCCTTCTCATCTATTTTTTTTCTCTTTACCACCTCTTTACATATGGCAGCAACGGTGCTACGATAAGAGCGCTCATCGCTCATCACGATGGAAATACTTTACGCGGCCTCATGACGATTTCGTTTGACAAACGTACCGACGAATATCACCAGAGGATTCTTTCAAAAGGAGAAATGAAAAGACAGACAGACGGAGAGAGAGAGAGAGAGAGAGAGAGAGAGAGAGAGAGAGAGAGAGAGGAGAATACGTGGAAAAGTGGATTTTCCCGTCTAGCTGCAATTAATGGAAACGAGGCATATCGGCTCGTAGTTTCGGTCGAACGGAATGAGATTCGTCGCGCGACACGAAAGACGTCTCTCGGAAAATGATTGACCGACGGAATGGAAAATAATATCAGGCCTGCAAATGACGTAAACACGATGAAAATTGGTTTCAAAGATTAACTAATAGTACGAAAGAATTATGTCGGATTATTCGTTATGTTTTTGACGTAATTAATCGGCCGAATCGATTATGAGAATGGAATTACGTCAATCGTAAGAATTCGTCGTTTAGTTTTCATCGTTTCATTAGACAACGCGACAAATTGATGGCCTGTTCGTAGTCGTCAGAACGACAGAAATTGGCAGCCGTATCGTAATTCATGAAATCCGTGACTAAAAAGAGCGAAACGAACACGTTTTACAATTACATCGTCGATTGGAATTAATCCGGTTAACAGCATCTATAACTTTCCATATCGAGAGAACGATTGTCAAGGCGAGAAATTTAAATGGCGATCGCTGTCGGATATTATTATATTGTAAATCCGAGAACGTCATTCAACCAGTTTAACACGCATCGGACAACAATTTTTACAAAATTAGCTGTCGTGTCGAGTCTGACGATAAACGATGCGAAATACGCACTTTTCGAAGATTTTTTCTCTACCACGATATACACAACCATACTCTGTTTTTTTTTTTATATCTACGAACGAACAAAAGGCATAGCTACTTTTTTCAGACATCAACGAATTCACGTACGTTCGAAGAAAAATTTATTAAATTCGATCGAGTAATCCTGAAAGGAATGATTGCCATTGCAAAATTGACATTTGCAACGATAAATACAAATTCTCGCGATACGTCCACGTATCACATACACATCGATTTCGATAAAATTTCTCGACCGTACGTAACTCGTCCGGAAATTTACCTAATACGATTGGAAAACTCGCTAAAAAAGTTGTGCTGTTCCAATTTTTTTTTTTTTTTTAAATTATCCAACTCGTCTGCATCAGGAAAGTTGTCTGTTTCTTTTTTCCTTTCTTCCTTCGTAAAAAATTGTTCCTCTGTAAAAGAAAAAAAAAATCAAAGTACTTCTCTCAAAGATTACGTGCAATCGAAAAGGAAAAAAAAAAGATAAACAGAAATGATACTCTCTGTTCAAGAATATTTCAAATCGTTTTACGAAAGTTCCCCTTCCGGCGTGATAAAATGTCAATGACGAAAGTCTTAGATATGGATTTTATGCAACTGGGCTACAATTTCTTCTTGCTTCTACTTACTGAAGGAAAGAGAAATAAAGAGAAAGAAAAAGGGAGAGAGAGAGAGAGAGAGAGAGAGAGAGAGAGAGAGAGAGAAATAAAATTCTACGAACTTTCTGGTCTAAAATTACATCCGCGTTTATTTCCCTGCCACATCCTAAAACTTCTTCCTCTTCTCATAAGTAACAGAGAAGTTTTTTCTATAAAATTTTACAGAGCATGTCTCTTTAATATCCATCGAATATAGAATTCGTTGCAGATGACTTCACGGAATAGTGATTCGCCAAAGGATCTCTTGAGCTTTTATCGTTGAAGAGATAAGAAATAATGCATCTTCATCTTTTATCGCATTAAGTAAATTTCACTTGAAAATTAAAATTGAAGTTGAGCATAGAGGGATATTAAGTACTCTCGGATTCATCGTCTAGAAACACATAAAACTCAAGATAAACCGATGTTCGCACATTGCTAAATTCTTTAAACTTTTTTCTTTTTTTTAATCGCCATCTTAAAAATTATCTGCTATCTTCGAAAATAAGAAAAATATAATACTCTAGATTGTATAACGTTCTTTGAGAGATCTTAAAAAGTTTGACTTTAGCAATTCGATCGAATTCTCTCTATTAGATTCATCGACACCTTCGATCGAGTTTGGTGCTACTAATGTTCGAAACGATCAATGACTTTTCTTCTGTTTTTATCTACTTTTCTCACTCTCTTTTCTGTACGTTTTCTTATCTCATCTCTCTCTTTCTCTCTCTCTTTCTCTTTCACTTTTAGGCTCCTACGTTGTCGAGCAACTATCGCTGCACAAGTCGTCTCTACTGTCTTCCTCTTCCTGCCAGCTCGACCACCGATACTCCATTAAACTTCTACGAAACGTCTTTTCCAAGGGTTTTCACTCCATTGCTTCGACCGATGTGTCATGTAGGTATCACATGGTATATTCCTTCTTTTTCTTCCTCTTCCTCTCTCTCTCTCTCTCTCTCTCTCCCTCTCTCTCTTTTCTACAGTGTACAGTCCATGGAAGTTGTGGGAGGATTTATTTTCAACGAAAGGAGATTCGAATTCAAGCAGCCTTGAATAAAGGTCTATCTATATCTACGTATAGAACCATCTTTCGATTCGATATATTTCATCGTCGAAATAATGAATTTAAATGAGGTTTTATCATTATTTACCGTTTCTATTATTCTTGTGTCATCGATACGAACAGTTTCAATCGGAGTTTTGATTTTCATCGAAGAAATAATGAATTTAAATGAGGTTTCATCGTTGCTCTCGCTTATATCTCTCTTGTTCGCATGTTCGATACAACGATAAATCTTTATTCTGATTCGATCATATATCAACGAACTCGTCCAATCTCGATTTAAGTACGTTTTCGAACGAGCTCGCGTGTCCTTTTAATAAACGTAAGAATCAGATGTTACGTTTCTAACAAGACAATTTGATATACAAATATATACAATTTTTTTTCTCATTAATATCAAAATCTAAGGATGCTACGTTTCATTCCATCTTCTTCGAATTATTATTATTATTATTATTATTATACGATTGTATCTCGAACAAGTCTATCCCTACTTTTCGAGGACCACGCCCTTTCCATTTCCCTTTCCAATTTTCTCCCCACGAACGTTTCCCCATTCACATTTTCTCTAAATCGACGACAGATACATTTCAATTTCCGATGTAATTACATTATTTCAAAATCTATACTATCGACTTTTAAAAAGCTTTTCAATTATCACTTATCAATTTTCAATTATCGATTATAATACATCACTCGCGATAACATCATACAAATTTCCGAGTTATTTATTGTATTTGGAGATGAACTCATATTACGTTCTGTTTATACCTAAACTAGACATATAACGGAATCAATAATGGTTGACAGTGTACGTCAATCACGAATAGCTTAAACTAGGAGATACCTTGTCATTCCAATACAATCAGTGAAATATCACGCGAATAAAAGAATTGTAGAAAATTAAAACCACGAGTTTACAGGAATAGATCGGAATATTCGTGTATCATAAATCCTTAAATATTTTTTTCTCCCATTCTCATAAATCAGATATAAAAAGAGAAGTAGTGCAAATGACGCGTAGATTTCAATGTCGGTTAGAAAATCAATAGAACAATTGACCCCTTTTTCAGAATTTCCGAAACCGGAATCGAAGTGGTGGATACTAAAATTTTCCAAATATTTCGTAGATTTTTCTGACGGAAGCTCGTAAAGCTAAGTCAGCGTGGATTTTTGAAGCTTGTGAAATGTTCGGTTATGCGTATATATCTACATTTCGGTAGATTCACACAATGATCTCACTACTCATCGACGATAATCGCGGTAATGGGATTGCCACTACCGTTCCTGCGGCCGAAAGGTCGTCGCGGTGAAAATTTATTATGCACGTGGGCCGAACGACGTCCATACGTGAGCTCACGAATACGAGCACGCATGTATACATCAGTCGCTAGCGACGCCCGACTCAATTAATGCCACGCTAATTGGTGCCGCGGTTCTGTAGTCCTCCCCCGGTAATTTCATTTTCCATGCACCCATCTCATCGCCGTTTTCGCGGCTTTAAACGGCTTCCGAACGCTTTCCATCACGTTTCGACTATCCTTCCAATGGCTTTCTACTACATTTTTAAGATCTGTCTGAAATTAGAGAACTTACAATTAAATCGGGTCAAGCTGAGCTATCTTTTAATATAATTATTTCAAGTAATTAAGGGTCAGATTAGTTGTAAATGGAAATAATTATTTCAAGCTTAAATAAAATTTATTAATATGTTTTAAATAATAAAATAGATACTTCATTTAATTACAATAATCTTTTCATTCATATTACAATAGAAATGATTCATTCATGTTTTTATAACAACACGTGAAGTATTATCTAAATATTTAAATTATCTTATCGTTAATAAAATAGGTATATATATATTCGTCGGTTTAAGCTCGATGATAGGTATCGTATAGTTTAACAGAGAGCACGATTAATCATAATCAATAATCTGTAATCTCGAACGCGTTTGGTAAGCACCGAAGGTGTGTTCGATGAACGGTAATGGTCAACTAGGTATGTTACGGCACGGTTATCGGAACTTAGCATACAAGGAGAGAAACGTTGCGTGTCTGTTGAATATGTACATAAGATCTCCCATCGGGCGTGTATATTAGAAGCTCCTATACACATTGTACTTTCGTCGGATACAGTAGGATTAAGCAATATTTTATGGTAAACAAATCTTGACACTTTGAAAAAGGGTAACTCCGTATCTGACCAAAGAGAAAAAAAAAGAAAGAGAAAGTGAGATGGATTTATATAAATGGTTCGCGTTTAGAGACGATAAGATTTGTATAATAAAAATGTCAGATGACTTACAAATTCAAAGAAAGATTAACTTTGGTACGCTATATTTCTGTTCCAAACGCGGCAGTAGGAAAAAAAAGAAAGAAAGAAAGACACTGTAATGAATAAAATGGAAAGGAGAAAATAAATTCATTTATTCGTTCTTTTTCCTTTCTTTCTCGACTCTAGAATAAACGATAGAACTTTTAAATCATCTTATTAAACCTACATGTACGTGTGTCCTGTTAATAAAGAAGACCACGGAAGGCTATACTCTTCGAGAACAATGCGGTTGAATTTTCCCATAATTAAATTCGCCAGTCTGCAGTTATTACTTTTTTCTATATAGTATATAGGTACATTTATATATCTCGTATCTTACCGAAAGTGGAACGATCGTCGACGCCAATTAAAATGGAAGTTACTTGAGTTCAGAATTACGCGAAGAGTCAGTTTATTTGAGTTGTGTGAGAAAAGCACTGTGTAATAAAAACAAAAAAAAAAGCAGAACGAAAAAGAAAAAAGATCGCGCTATGATTTTAACGATTATGACTGACAACGTAGATAACAAGAAATATTCAACGAATCATCTCGTTAGTTTGATCGTCACCAAGTATAAGAGATAAAGTGGGATAAAAGTAACATTCTCAACTCTTAATTAAATAATTTTACTTATTCTAATCATTAAGAATACATTGCTATATATGACTTAAAAAGATTTCCAAGCAGATTCATTACATATGTACATAGTTACATTTTTACATGCGAGATAGCTAGTCTAAAAAATGTAGACAAAATTGCCTCTATTATACCATTGGTATTAAAGCACGTAGATAAAAGGAGAATTTTTTTACGAAAAAAATGGTCTTTGTTTCACGTCTCTACGACTTCTCGTTACAAAGATATGCCCGTTTAAAATTTACATTCATAATTTCAATAGTCATGTGGTGTGAGTAATAGCGTGCGTACGCGTGTAGTAAAAGCCAAAAAAAGAGTTTACGTTAATCAGCTGAGCTGACTAGCGTAAATTCCAGGAATTTATATAGGTCACTGTGTCATTGCATTTCTTCAATGAAATTATATAGGTCAGTGTGTCAATACATTTATTTTTTATTTAAATAGGAATATCTCCGGAACTAAAAATCGTAGCGACTTGAAACAAAAACCATTTTCAAGGATAAATTATTCTTTATTTTTTGACATTGTTTATAATTATATAACAATTTGTTATAAACAATTTTTATAAACAATTTCTTACAAAGTAATCACGCACAATCTAAATATAATTATAACCTTACATACGTGCGTATATATTTAACAATTTGTTATAAATAATTTGTTATAAACAATTTTAATAAACAATTTTTATAAACAATTTTTTATGAACAATCATGACATACAAGCTATGTACGTATAATATCTACGTACACATCGATAAATTTAACAATTTGTTGTAAACAATTTGTTATAAACAATTTGTTATTAACAATTTCGATGAAAAATTTTTTATGAACTATCACGTCATGTAAGCTACGTACACATTATATCTACATATACATCGATACATTCAACAATTTGTTATAAACAATTAGTTGTTAATAATTTTTATAACAAATTTTTTATCGACAATTCTGATAAAGCATTTTTTCACGGATCATCGCGGCATAAAAGTTATAAACATATTATACATGCGTACGTTTAACATTTTGTGATAAACAAATGTTATAAAAAAATGTTTTTAACAGATATAAACTATATCAGGCTTACCATCCGGTTTCTCGCAATCCTCATTTAATGTCCATAAAAAGAAAATTTGTATTACCACCCTTATCGTCAAGATCAACTTTCACACATTAAATTAGTATTTACTGTTAAAAAAATGAAAGAAATTATTCCATAGCGAAATACTTTAAGTATTTTAAGCAGACAATAAAAGTGAACAGAAGAATGAGTAGGATGAAAAGCTATATATAAACATGACAAAATATTGCAATTAAATTCACTAAATTAAGTATGTATAACAAGGAATTATGTAAATATATATATATATATATATATATATATATATATATATATATGGTTCCGATCATGTTGTAGAAAAGAAACGCGTAAATCATTCGGTTTCATTACGCGTGTTTTTTGTTAAGCGAGGAAAAGAAAGTGAGCGAAAGGGTAAGAATGAAAGGGAAAAGGCAAAAGGTAGAGAGTGAGCTTAGTCTCTACTTGGTTCTCTCATATCTACGCAAGATTACGAGCCCTCCGACGTAATCGGAAAAGTCGAGGACTGGCGTGCAGCCAAATCGTTTCGACGTTGCCTTTTTCCACAATGGTAATATTTCAATTCGTAGAACACTTTACCGGCACGGCGCGCGCGTCGTTCTGAGAAAAAGGGAAATAGAAAAAGGATGGTGGCAGGCAAAGAGAGAAAGAGGGTGAGAGATAAAGAGAGAGAAAGAGAGAAAAACGATAAAAGAACGAACGATGGTAGGTATATACCACTGATTCTTCGCTAGGAGACTACGAAGCTTGTACTTTCGACTTTTCAAGACATTTGTAAAAGTGGGCAGGAGAAAGAGATGTAGAGCCTGTTTGTCTCTACGTGTGTATCGCCGAAAAAGAGAAAGAGAAGTAAAGAGAAACGAGGATAGAGAGAGAACGACGAAAAGCAGGAGAAAGTCTGCCAACTCTCGTCGTAGTGCCAAACTTCAGAGAACCGAAAGACTTCTTATTTATCTACTTACATCTTCCTATTTATTGTATTTTATTACTTAATCCATTGTCTTTCCCGTTCGAACCTCTTGTTTCTTTTCTTTTCGAAAGAAAATCGTTTAAAGGTAACGGCTCGTAAATCGTAAATCGCTTCATCCATATATATATATATATTGTAGGTGACTCGATCAACGTGAAAGCTCATAAGATCTAGATTTTTCAAAGATTTAGAAATAATAAATGTTCGTAGCTTCATCGACATTATTAAAAGGATTTATGCATCTATTAATACTTTCATTCTTACGTCGATGGATAATTCGTCTAATTTAAAATATTCATTGTCTTAATTTAATGTAGATTAAATTTGTGATATCCATCTAATGGGGATCAGAGAATTCTTTTTTCTTTCTTTTTATCCCTTTTCCTTTTTTTCTCTTTCCCATTTTCCTTCTCCTTCTTTTTTTATTTGTCTTCCTCGAAAAAGAAGAAAAAGCTGCGATTCGAGAAAAGAGTGCTTTACGATCCTTTCGCTCATCCCATTAAATCACGGCTCACTGCGCGTTCCGTTCGTTTTCGCGGAAACGCGCCTTCGTGCGAATTCCGCATTTTCAGAGGCTATAAGAAAGACGAGGCGAAAGCGTCTGAAGGAATTTCGTGTTGTCTGTAAATTCATCAGCGAAACATAGACAATTCTTTCTGTAAGTTAAACGTAGAAATTCTTTTTTTCCTTGTTATCTAGATATAGGTATTCCACAAACAAAATCGTTATTACTCGAAAATAGTTTCATTATTTTAAATTCCATTCTAAAATGATTTACTTTACAAATATAAAAATACATTAAATACAATTCAACGGTATTAAAATGTATAAGGAAGTAATTTATTTAACAAAAAGCGATGGAAAGGACCTCGATCCATCTGAAGCTATGGTGCAACGTGTCCAACTATTGCAAATGGCTTGCGGTTTGCTCTCCGCAAAGTACCGTATTTCACGAACGTCGATAGAAATCGTTGTTGGGAAAATTTAGGAAGTTGGAGAGTAGTAGGGATACGATATGGAACGGGCTCTAGCGGTCGATCATTATGCGGCTACCTTGGCCACGCGTAAATGGGTTATTATTAGTGGCATTCGAACGTTCAAAGGGACTCGAGGGTCGAAGCGAGGATTGGAAATGAAGCGTCGTTAGGGACGTCGTCTTGTGGCGATTCATGTACGGAAACTCGAGCTTGTAGCACGTATAGAGAGAGAGAGAGAGAGAAATTCTTGAGTCCGCAGAATGCGCGTTTAGTTTGATCATCCGTAATCATTCGCTATTAGCAAGCCTCACGTCCGGACGTTAGCTACAGGTGCGCACAAATCAAGGGAAAATCTTATAGCAATAGTAGCCTGCTATTCTTCCGGTTCCCATATTTCCAGTAGCAATGAAATGACAAAGAGGATGATATTCCTTGAAATGTTATTGTCGGCAAGATTTTCTAAAAATATTCGATCGCTTTAAAGTTATTCGAGTAATTCCTTCGTAGCTAGAATCTTAAGGAAACGGAAGTATTCTTTTCGAGCCAAACTAGAAGCCGAAGACGAGTAAACAGAGAAGAATTTCTCGAGCTAACCATACGCCTTTTGCCTTTTACAACTTTACCCACGGAAAAGAATACCTTCGGTTGCTTTTTCAATGTAAACCAATATTTACGATTACATTCTCTTTTTCTTATTTGCTTGAATTAATGGATGCAATGAAAAAGAAAGAAATAGATAGATAGAGAGAGAGAGAGAGAGAGAGAGAGAGAGAGAGATAGAAAGAGAGAGAGAAAGAGAGAGAGAGAGAGAGAGAAACAATGGTAGAAACGGTTTGAAATTTTATCAGCGAAAACGAGATAAATAAATAAGAACGTAAAAACGAAGTAGCGAAGTAGCGTTTTAGTTCGTATGCTCAAGGGAGGCTGCGTAAACGAATACAACGGTATCGATTTGTAAAAGTTTAACGCTGTTTCTTTGTAGTTATATGATGCAATCACCATATCTAAGCGGCATTTTAAAGATATTGCGTTTACCAACGAATATCGACGTCATAGTTGATTGCTTACTTCACCGAAATCTTAGATATTTAAGGAAACCATCGAAGTCGACGATTTGTTGAAGTTTTATTAGACGTACGTATATCGAAGAGAGAACAGAGCTGAATGTTCCGAATTCTAGAGCAAGAAAACGACCGAGTGTGAATGGCTTCGTATGCTCTCGCTCTAATCACTCGTAATCACCCATACTCAACGATTTCCTGAATTCTGACGTTGGATACACGTGCGCTCTACCCGAATGGCTGTAATAGCTTGAAGGTACCGTCACTTTAACCAACATTCACGAGTTCCGTTCAAAGTAACTCTACTTCTTGGTTTACCTAGCGAAATACTGAGTTATACATATATACATGTATGTTTTTAGATGAACATTATTTTTTCCTCTTTAAGACGAATATTCATTTGTATTATCTCGAGAGTTTATCTCACGTATTAGTAAAGAAATTCATCTTATAAGCTTTCATATTGAACACTGACACCGTGAAATTTAATCCCAGAAACATTATTATTTAATTATTTCATAAATAAAGTCAGTGTTTCGGTTAATCAAACTTTCATCGAACAGAAAGCAATTTCTATCGGATTTTCTCTCTCTCTCTCTCTCTCTCTCTCCTTCATCCTGTCTCTATTTCTTATTCCTTCTCCTGGCAAATAAGGTTCAATAAAACTTAGAATCGTGAAACTAGATAAGCATGAATAAGATAGGTAAAAGCGGAAAGTAGAAAATCGAGAGGAAATAAGCTGAAGGGATTCAAAATGTTCTTTATTCGATTTTAACATTACGCAAATCAATGAACGATTTCTAGTGAACGTACTAGAAATATTTTCAAAATGCAGAACGTTTTCAATGTTACATAGACAATAGAAAATATATTCCATATGCGTATTTATATTAAAATAATCAAATTAGGTATATATATTATATTATATTGTAATATAATATATATATATATAATCTCGGTCACCAGGTATATAAGTAACCTCTGTCACCCTATTTTCAACTCTCTTGTTCTTTCTTTCTCTCTTTTCCTGGCTAGTTTCCAAGGACCATTGTCGTAGTCGACATCCAACATAGAACAGGATGTCATCTTTGGTTTCCTGATACTCGTACATACTTTTCTATGAAATAACCTTGTATATTATATATATATATATATATATATAAATATATAATATATATACATATATTATATATGAGAGACTGAAGTATTCGTGTAGTAGGAATATAAAAATACACATTAAAAAAGAATCTGTTAAACATTAAATTAAATATGTACCAGTTACCAGAACAAGCGAATTGACAGAAATATTAGGAGATGAGAAATAAAAACCATGATCAGGATCGTATGAAGAAATCTTTCATTCAGTGTCAATGTATGCCGTATAGCATAATATGTATATATATATATATATAAGAAAAATTTCTGGACGTTGGATTTTATGACCACGGTATATCACGGTTGTCCTATACGAGCTCATGTACGAGCACATATATCTATATATACCTATATACCTGTGTATATATATATATATATATATATATATATATATATATATATATATATATACCTATATATTTACAATCAGTGGAAAGAAGAAATTTGTCCATTGAATCTCGTGGAAGGTAAAAGTCAGCAATTTGAATCGATTACTTTCTTTCTTGCAATTGATCCTGACGCGTGTGGGGTTCTAAAAACAAAAAGATTACATTGTAGGAACGTTTAACTGGAAACTACCTTTAGGAAAGATACACTTTGCTTGAAGCCACGTTCGACGTTCGTGAAATAACTCGTAAACTTTTACTGATTCTCTCGGATTTTTGTGGTTTTTCTGCTTTTAAGGAAATAAACGAAGTAAAGATGAAACTAGATTACGTCTTCTCATTCGTCTCGACTTTTATATTTATTTTTATTTCATGACGGTATCTACCAAGTAAAGCGTTTCTTCCAATAAAATCAATTTGCGATTGAGCGATTTGAAACTCATCGACATTCGAATAATTTTATGAGTGTACGCAACAATTCGGATCGATGAAGAATTAAAAAATAGAGAGAAAAGAGAAAAATGAGAGAAAAAGGAAAGATAGGAGAACAAAGGAACAAAGAGAAAACCGAAAGACGAGTGAAAATGAAAATTAATCCAACAAACGAGGCAACGATTTGTATTCACAATGCGTGCCAATGCGCCACTTGCCGTAATTACCATTCGAGAATCGTAATCAAATACTGATGATAATATCATTGGCAGCACGGTGGAACGGATTTCTACAATGAACGTGTTAAACAATGAATACGAAAACCACGTTCGTATATTGCTGGCAATTAAACAAGCTCTTCTCTCTCTCTCTCTCTCTCTCTCTCTCTGTTTCTCTTTCTCTCTCTCTCTCTCTCTGTCTCTCTCTCTCTCTCTCTCTCTCTGTTTCTCTTTCTCTCTCTCTCTCTCTCTCTCTGTTTCTCTCTCTCTCTCTCTCTCTCTTTGTCTCTCTCTTTCAGTGTCCATTTTGGTATCCCATAACAGATTGCGGTCATTTAATCCTTTGTAGTTGAATTTTTTTCCCGAACGCCGTAGGCGACGCACGATTTGACATATATACATCATATACGCTCGAATCTGGATCTGATTGTAATCGATAACTAAAATGCGTATGAACGTCGAAAAAATGTTGATAGCTCGAAACAAATATTACTCGATATGTTCCCAAAGGAATATATATATATATATATATATATATATATATATATATGTTGAATAAAATTGACTGAAAAACGTGATAAGTATGCATAGGCAAATATATTTTTTAACGTTCTCTTTTTGTTCGTATTCGTAACATTTTGGAAATCATTCGTAAAAAAATTGGCGAAATCGTACAATCGACTTTAAAACTATTTCTGTGTAAAATCAAATTCGCACGACTTGTTATCGATTCGTATCGTATAATAATAAAATGTATAATAATTGAAATGTATTTATTTTACTGACATGCAGCGAAAACTTGTGAACTTTTTGTATTTTAATCACGTTCGACGTACAAAAACCACGGGATGAGAGAGAGAGAGAGAGAGAGAGAGATAACACTGGTCCCTATCGAGCTCGATTGTCTAGCAGTTCACTTTCGTTCGGCATGCAGCACATCGTCGTATCCTTTGTTATCTAGAGTACGTTCCCTGAGTTAAGAAAGTTTGCAAGGGAAGTTAAAAGTTCAATGTCCCGAGTATGAGAACAAAATAGAAGAAAGGAGAAGTAGAAGAGAGAGAGAGAGAGAGAGAGAGAGAGAGAGAAGAAGAAGAAGAAAAAGAAAAAGATATGGGTTGGAGGCAGAGAAAGTTAAAAGTCGTTGCTTTCTGCCTCGTTTCTTCACTCGTCTCAATGCCCTTCATCCTTTCTCACCACTAGCATTGAATGCCGTTAGATACGTGCAAGCGACTAACCTCACTGAAATCCTGGAAAGATAGAGATAGATAGATAAAGAAAGAAAGAGAGAAGAAAATAGAGAGAGAGGAAGAGAGACAGAATAGAGAAAAAGAAAAGAAAAGGATAAAAAGGAGTTGAAGAAGGCCTTCGTTCGGTCGAACAGCAAGGAAATACCATCGGCAGCTGGTTGCTTCAGAAAATGTAAAATTCTCTTTAAATTCTCTTTTGGCTTCCTTACCTTCTCTTTTTCAAACATACACACACACACACACACACACACACACATATATATACTATTCCGATTTTTTTGCGTATTCTTTTATCTTTTGAAAGCTTCGAAGAAGGAAGAAAATTGGTATGATCCAAAATTCGACTTGTTGGGGTGCAATACCTTTTCAGAAAGTTCATTTGGTAGGTTTCGATGAGCAAAGATGAGTATAGTTTTCAAAAGATGAGAGAACGATGATGAAACTAGTGTCAAGAGTTAGGTAGGAAGAAAATTGTATAAGAAAGAGGAGGAAATGAAGAATGGAAGGAAAAATTCAGAGACCATTCCAACTCATTGAAGGGAAGATAACCACCTACGAACTAAAAAGAAAGGAAGAGAGAAAGAGAAAGAGAGAGAAAGAGAGAGAAAACATATTGGAACTTTAGAGTAGAAACGATTCGATAAATACACTTCAAAATGTACCGATGAAACAGAGAAAGACAGAGATAGAGAGAGAGAGAGAGAGAGAGAGAGAGAGAGAGAGAGAGAGAGAGAGAGACAGAGACGAAGAAGAACTTCTATCTGGAAGGAAGCACAAATTGAAGAGAACCTCTTTCCCACTTTCTTTCGTTTTTCACCGTGAAAAAGCCTTCGCGAAAAATGATGACGTTTTCTCTGTCTTTCTCTTTCCTTATAAAGATGGGCCCTTCGCTCTCCTTGTCTCTGCTCTTCCGCAATTGTCCAGCGACTTTCACCGGCTTGCTTTCAATGTCTTACTTGGTGCAATCAAACAGAGCTTAAGAGATAAAATGAGGGATAAATGATGGCATAGAGGGAGTAAGATCTTCTCTCTTTCCTTCTCTTTCTCTCTTTTTCACTCTCTCTCTCGTTTTCTCTCTTTTTCCTCTGTCTTTCTTAGCCGGGCAAATGGTCCTTTGAAACGCTTTCGGCGTTTATAGCAGCCAGTCGATGTCGTGAAAAGAGAGTTTCACCGTTCGAGCGAAGAAAGAAAAAAAAAGAAAAGAAAAAAGAAAAAAGTCTTTGGAAGGAAAGAGAAAATCTCGAATAGCAGTTGCTTTCTTACATAAAATTATATCGTACCGTGATCGATCGCATTCGTATTTAAACGTCGATCGAATCTTCGTCCTGATTACTCATGAAACGAATAACATTCTATCTGTGTCTCTTTCCCTTTTTATCTCGTTTCCCTCGAAAAGGATTCTCTCGAGAATACTTATCGCGAAGAGACTCTTTTAAAGAAGCGTAAGCGAATTCGGTTCGTTTTAACCAATGAAGAACCGACGTTTTAGAATTCATTTCGAAAAAGTGGCGCTTAGGGAAGAGAATAAGTATACCTACTTCTTCTTTCTGGCACTCGACTAACTCCCGACTAAATAATTAACTTCACTTTCAGTAAAGAATATTGCAAACTTCACGATGAGAATTGAATGAATTTCTAAAACCGTCTCGTGCATCGATAAACCGTTTCTCTTCAAGATGTGAATAAGGTTACGTTTTATCGGCACTTCGTTGAAGAAAAAGAGAACATTTTTAAGAAAAAAGAAGAAGAAGAAGAAAAAGAAGATGAAGAAGAAAAAGTAGAAGAAGACAGAGAAGGAAAAAACAGAAGAAAGGAAGTCGATGAATCGTAAAAGAAATCGGTTATAAATTCAAACGATTCGCTTTGTACATATGTTAGACGAACATGTACCTTTAGATAGGAAGGACAGTAACGCAAAGGGACGATAGCGTGCTCGTTCGGTACGACATGGTTTCTCTCCTTGGAGAGGGTTGGACTTCCTGTGCAAAGGCTAATTACTTACCCCGTATCTTCGGCGACTCGAGCTGCACTGGTTTCTGACAGAAGCTACGCTTACCATAAATCTTCAACCGCAGTAGAGTTAAGACGAAGTGAAAATGTGTACAAGCTGAATTTCTCTCTTGCTCTTACCACGTTGATCTTGCCCTTATTCTCTAACTCCAATCGAATCGTACGCCTGTTCCATATATGGTTCTAGTGAATAGCATGATTAATCTGTCGGTTAGCCATCTTACTTTATCTCTCATTCCATTCTTCCTTCCTTCCTTCCTTTTCTTTGTTTCTTTCTTTCTCTTTTGCCTCTTCGAGGAGACAGATAATATCCGTCGGATATTAAAAAGAACAGATTTTTTAATGAATGTCTTACGTTTGAAAGAACTCGGCGACCCGATGTCTCGCCAACGACATGGTTACCTCCTATATTTCCAAGATTTACACGTACGTTTTTTCGAGAAAGGAAATACTATGTTAGAACCTTTTGCCGCATCTTCTTTTAAAATGGTACATGTATATCTTTTTTGAACATTATTATATATACTCGCGCGTACATACGCACGTATGTACACATACGCATGCAACAAGAGAATGAACTCATCAATCTTTTATAGATTAAGATAATGCTTGTTAATATGTATCGAACAACAGATATCAATGTGTTTTTATTGTGTATTGTGTACTGTCGATAATGTGTCCAAATTTGATTAAATAATGAACATTGACAGACTGTACAGGTGTGCCCATGATTATTTTCAAAAGCGAACATCGATTTTCAATAACAATGGGTTTTTTCTCGTAATCTACCAGTAGTACTCTCTCATCAAGTTGCCTCGTAGTTATCAAAGATCCATCCATCTAGCAATCGCAGTAACGAATATATATCATGTCTCGTGACTTTGTTCCTTCTCAGAATACTCATGCGTTCTAGTGGATATCCGTGTATGCGTGAGAGAGAGAGAGAGAGAGAGAGAGAGAGAGAGAGAGAGAGAGAGGGAGAGAGAGAGAGAGAGAGTTGAGGTCGTTCAAGTTATGTTGCACGAGAGACTGTATCAAACGATGTTGCTGATTGTATCTCTGCACAATATGTTACGTCAGAAGGAAATGCGAATGCCGTGCCGCGTGGTGAACCCAACCAGACGAACGTTGTTTCCCGTTACCATTGCCCGTGGGACGAGAAAGTGCATAGGGTGGAAGAGAGGGTTGGAGACACCCCTTGGAGACGCAATCCTCGGTGATCGTAGTTCCGCAGCTTAATGCAATATCGTATGGCGAAATCTAAATCTACAGTCGTCACTACGGTTATCAGAAACCGGCTTATGATACAAATAATTTTAGTTTAGTTTAGGAATTGACGAATTTTAATATTTGATATAAAATATCGCAACAACGAATTTATTATATTTAATATCTTTATGATTTATATGAATATTCGAAAAAATGTTACTTTCAACGATTTAAAAAATTCAATTTAAAATTGAAAGGCAAAGTCACTTTTACTATATGTTTCATATAGTAATAATATTGTATTTAATACTTCGAGTTATATATTAATTTATGTTGTATAGTATTCAAATAGAAAGGGAAAGAGAGAGAAAGAGAGAGAGGCAGAAAGAGAAAGAGAGAATGAGGAAAAATGGAAGAATGAGCGATGTTAATGAGGCTTCTCGGTCGTTCGAAAAGCGCATAGGTGTTGGAAATGTATCGAAGGTCGTCCGTATGATACTAGCACGTTGCACATCGAGTGTACTTGTGTTGGTGGACATGGCAATTACAAAGGTGAAACGGATGAAAGCGCGAGCCCGTAAAACAGTGGAATCCGTACGACGATTAAACTGAAAGCGCATTTGCAGATAAATTTCCCCTCCTGCCATCTAAAGGTAGTAAAGAGTAAATTAAGTTAAATGCTGCAGATTTAATTGCTCGACCCATGGTCGTTTTACATAGCTGCTCGTTATGTTTGGTCCAGGATACGACCTATAGTAATCTGAAACTATTAGTTACCGGACACTTGCGATTAATCCGTAGAACGAGTTACTTGAGTAGGCTCTTCGATTTGTTAATTAATTAAAAGACATCAGGAATACGATCGTAATGTTATTTCATTCAGACCGAGCAATTTCAGACTTGAAAAAAAATATCGGCGGAAATATCAAAATCCTATTATCAAGAGTTTTCAAAACAATTTAAAAGAATAACAATTTTAAAGAAATCAATATAGATTTTGAAGTGTAATTATAAATAGGAAAGAGAGAGAGAGAGAGAGAGAGAGAGAGAAAGCGAAAGATAGGTGTTAAGTGAATCCAAAATACATGGCTTGTGACATCAATGTCGACTGTATGTAAGTATGTGTGTGTATATATATATACAAGCACTTAGAGATATATGTAAAGGAAGCCGTACTCCGTCGAAGCATCCCTTTGTAAGAGGTTACTGGCTAATTATATCTTACTCCCGCACCTCCCATTTCGACCTATCGTATGCTCGCCCACTACGTTTTCATAGATGCTTCCTCACATTCACAGTAATACGATATATGTACATATATACATTTTGGACAGGTGCTGCGTGATAGGCTAATGGCTTCGTCTTTAGGATAGGGTGTCTCGTGCTTTGAAGCTATGACGAAGACGCATTAAAGCTAAATCCACCCTCCATTGTTCAAAGTAACGTATTATTTTCGTCCGTCTTTAATCATTTCCAAATGACATATGACGAGGGCAAAAGTTCCAAAATATATGAGGTGTTTCGTAAACGAATGATCACCAAACATTGAGAGACAATAGATACGATATAAATCATTTACGAATGCGATGTCACTTTAGAGATAAATCAAAAGAGAAAAAATACAATTCCAACAATTTCCGTAATCTCTACTGCGATACGCAATGAAAATTTTAATACAATGTATAAAGTTTTATCTTGCAATATATCTTTCGATATATTCGCATAATTGAAATTCATAGAGAAATAAATTTCTTCTTACTTGCTCAACAAGTTCCCCTGTTGACAAGATAGAAATATATTATTGTGATTCAAGAAAGCAAAACGATACATCCAGTTAGAATGTATTTAATCTTGAGCAAAGGGAGTCTTAAAGGAAAGCTTGTACTCTCAGGAAGCGTAACCTTTACCATCGAACACAAGGCTAATTACAGTGGAATCCCGTGAGTCCAACTTTGAAATGACGGGACGAAGTTCGGCTAGTGTGTTGGTTCTCACACGCGAAAGCTTATTCCTCGGCCACAGCAGGTTGCAGGTGTCTTCTGGTGATAGGATTCATCGCGATGCAACGCGATAGCCTCGCTTGTAGCACGTAGCACGTTGAATATATAGCCTTAACCTACGACGGAAACTCGAATTGTTGCTGGCTCGCTTATGCACTTAGGTACCTCGAGAATCTACTGGGAAACTAAAGTCAGAGATCTCCATGAATTATACTCTTAAGAATGGAGCTTCAACGATAATACCTAAAATCTGAATTATAAGCTTTATGAATTAGAATCTGTATATTCTCTCACGTTCACATAAGAAAATATTATACACATAAATATAATAACATCTAGAAAATAATATTTAAGAATACATTAGACTTTATTGTTTCGTGCTTCTTGGATAGTTCCATTTAATCTCTTCGATCGAGACCTTTCGAAGATCGTAAACACTGTTTTATTAAGGAATGAGAAGGACGAAAACGTCCTCGAGGTCTCGGCTACTTTGTGTGTGCTGCTGAAGTAAACAAACGAACGAAACTACGGAACGTAAAGAGATCGTTCAAAGGAAAGGAGAGACAGAGACAGAGAGAAAGAGAGAGAGAGAGAGAGAGAGAGAGAGACAAGAGAGATCTACTTGCTCTTCAAGATGGGTCACGTTGAAATGTTACTTTCAATGAAGGAATGGAACAAGAAAGATAATGAAAGAAAAAGAGAGAGAGAGAGAGGGAGTAAGAGAAAGAGAGATAGAGAGAACTTGTACGAAAGCGTCACACCGATAAAACAACTTTCGTCGTTGGATTTAACGTAAAACGCATGGATGCTGAAGAGCGTGGATCAACGAAGAGAATTTCTACGATCCGTGAAGTTACTGTTTATCGTTACTACCATGAAAATTGTTATTATGTATGTCCGGATGGAACATGACGGAATGAAATTCGTCGATTGTTAAGTATTTGCTACGAGTGAGTATCCGTCTAATATCGAATTTCTCTATATAGAAATATCCAAATACCTTTCTTTAAAGCTTCATCTTAGAGATACGTCGATGTAATCTAAATTAAAAATAATATTCTAAATTAAAAAGAATATAATTAAATTGTTCAATTTTAAGATTATAGCATTAACGTCTGTGGATGATCTCAATGATTATTATGGGAAACGTGAAATATTTTAAAAGTGAAATTTAAAAGCTACCACTACCATCATTATCATCATCATCATCATCATCATCATCATCATCATCATCATCATCATCATCATCATCATCGAGATTCATAGTGTGTAGTCTCTTCTATATAAAACGATATCGAGTAATCAAGTTTAACCGGTTTGAACGAAAAACGCGTTATCGATCGTGGAACAGATTGGAGACATTAGAGAACAACGAATAGCGCTCGTTTTTCGATAAACGCGTTACCCTGTTCGATAAAATGAACGATACCACGTGCCAACGATCTCTCCTTCCCTCTCTCTCTCTCTCTCTCTCTCTATCTATCTATCTATCTATCTATCTATCTATTTCTCTCTCTTTTTCTATGTTTTTCTCTGGTATAATCCCTCCAGAATCGTAATATTTTCCGAAATGTTACTGTATCTTCATTCGGATCTGAAATCTATCTTCGACGAACGAAACATCCCTTGAAATTATATCCCTTCATGTTATTCGCTCGTGAAACTATTACAAAGTAACGATCGATGCGTATTGCTCGTTGTAACGATACAATGCTACAGAGCGGTGCTGAAGCGTTGCTTGTAAGAGCGAATTCCCTGCTGGTTTCAAAGACAATAGGCTTTGAACGTGGCACAAACGTAATGAGACATTACGAAGACGTTAATGTTCATCAGAAGTTTCTCTCTACTTGTTCGATAAAATTATTTGTTTCACATATCTTTCCTACTTAATCGATTAATTGCAACCATTTTTACATCATTTACATATATAAATAAATAATAGATATAGTAATAGAATGTAGCTAATTAAATAATAGATAAGTACTTTTATTTTATTTCTTTTTGTATATTATTTATCTATATTTTTCTCCTCGAAAACTGTTGTTTCTAACATCAAAGTTTCATAAGTACAAAACTTCATCGCGTAGGTCGGGTTATACGTATAGTATCCTTCACATTCTGAATTTGTCATAGCGACACTTTACCTCAACTCTGTCTCTCTCTCTCTCTCTGTCTCTCTCTCTTTCTCTCTCTCTCCATCTCGATGTTCTCGAATATCGCTAAACCGTTAGACGAAGAAACTTTTACTCGTTTCCTCGCCACGGCTTGTCGCATAATAGGGTATACTAGAGCCATTTATCCTAGGTACATTATCGTGAGACTTTGCGAAACAAACGAGGCTTTTATTATGTTAAAACGATCATACCGTTCAAAATGACTACCGCTTCTTATGATCTTTCAATTTTCTACGCTTCCTTCTCTAATCGTTATTGAATAAAATATAGAGACGAGGTACGAACGTTCGTTTCATACATCGAGATAGAACGTAATAAAAATTTATAATTCATTTTAATTTTGAAATTATGTGGTTTTTGTTCTCTTATCGAAACGATAGGTATTTTTCGATGAAATTATAAAACGTTGATCGGTAAGATGAAAAGAAAAATAAAAGAAAATTGATTGCCAAGGGGGAAAAAAGAAAGAGATATTATACCCGCAAGATTTCATCTCCAGGAATTGTACCATAGCTTCCTATTCTAGATATTTAATTCTTACTAGAGGAAAGTCCTGGGAATGTATAGACGCCCGTCGTAATTAGGCGCACTCATAATCGTCTGGGGAAAACCATGGCGTTGTCGGTTGGAGTAATGGTAAACCGGTGGCAAGATCCTCGAAATTGGAATTCCAAGAAGGTTTGCCTTCTTAAATGCTCGAATCGTGATGGTATTTCAATAAACCACTCGTTCGTCGCCGTGTGGAGCATTATATGACGTGAGATCGCATTTTGATATGTATTTGTAAATATTTTAGAAATATTTATGGCAATTCGATCTTGACAATCGATCTTCGAAGTTTATTTTAATTCTTAATAATAGCATTTATGACTATCATAATCAAATATCATAATCAAATCATAAAGTTTAAATAACAGATTGCATTTTATACATACACGACGTGAATGATTTCTCGTACTCCGAGCTATGAGACAGAGATAATGACGGTAAATTTAATGACAAATCATTCGGAAAAATGAATTATTTTTTAATGGAACGAAATGGAATCATCGAGCAATGTGGAAAGAAATCCGTGCAAATAATTTATCTCCTTTCCTCTAGTCTTCCCTCATTTTTCTCAATCGTCTCAATTGCACTGGGAGTGTTGTTGGTAAAAGAGGACTGGACGATCGTCTTTCCTTTTCTCTAGTCGTTCTCGTATACGTAAACACATAGAGAAAAAGAATGAAAGAGACAAATGTTAGTTTCGTCTTTGTCACACGGCAAATTCCAAGATTAAGAGCTTTTATCTTGATAGAGTTACTCTTAAAAAGGAGAAAGGAAATTGGAAGTAAGGGAACGTATGAAAAGATAAATCTTTAAGAAAAATGTCTTTTCGTTTTTACATTTAACATTCATCAAAGAAAAATATATATGAGCAAACTATATGCAATAATTTTGCTTGTTAGAAATTTACGAGGTAATCACGTGACTTTTCTTTGATACAAAAGCTTGGATTAGAAACAAAGAATAGAACCAATCGATTTGAGAAACTTATTCAACTTTGAGAACCTTTCAGGCTTATTAACGTCACGCTACTAATTTCGCCGATTTCATTCCGCCTTCCTCATCTTTGTGAGTTCCTCTTTTACACGTCGACGTAGTTCCATGACGACTATTCACTCTCCTCGAGCATTCTTCCATCTTCGAACACACAGGAACCACGAACTCTCTTTAACCTCCACCGCACGTTCACCTTTCTTGCTGAGGAATTTCTTTCTTTTTCTCTTTCTTTCTCTCTCTCTTTCTCTCTCTCTCCTCCTTTCTCTCTCTATCTTTCTTTCTTTCTCTCGCTCTATTTATCTCGCTATTATATGCTTTCGAATGGGCGAAGAGATTAGAAAAAGGTTTTTACGGAGCTTTTCTCAACCGCACCCTTCTTCTTCAATCCACTGTAAGCTCTTTGTTCGGAACACTATAAGGGTCAGTAGCCACGAATTATTTGGACAAAAAGATTTGCGTAATACCCTATAAAACGATACATAAAACGTAACTTTAGTCCTTTCTTTTTTCTCACATTGTTAGATGAATCCAGTATGTACAAGCAGTTCAGTTTCTTCGATTTAATTTGCAAACCAATAGAGTTTAATCGAATGTATTTCTAAATCAGATCAGGATAAAGTGTTGGCATTTTCATTGAGCAATTATTTTTCTTGGGCTTTGCCCCAGAGCTTAAGGATAATACTCTTGCGAAAGAGTCGTGCTTTGGAAAAGAAAACTAAACGGAGGTATACACACACACACACACATACAGAGCTATATCACATATATATGTTGAGAAAGAAAGAGGAAAAAGAAAGATAGACTCGAATAAAATATTTCAGACATTAAAACCCCTCTATTTCTTTGTCTCGTCGCGACTAAATCTCAGTACAGGGAATTCGTGTAGAAAGTACCACCAAAAAGATACCTTTCGAAAGTCAATAAACTCAAGCTTCCTTCGTAGATTTAAAAAGGAAAATAAACTCAACAAAGACGCGTGGAATGGTACGAGAGTTTGCTCGATTTACTACGTTTTTCGAGAGGAATTCGCGTTACGATGAGATTTCTAAGTACTTAGTTACGAGAAAGAGTGTAAAAGTAATCTCTGTCTATCTCACCCTTTTAGATGATTCTTTGTAAAATGATAGAATGTGTCGTACCATGGAAATTGTATACAACGTTCGGTCCGCCATCGATGTTATCTCACGCAAAAATCGTTTCAACCTATATCGATAGGATCAACAAAGCCACGACAAAGAATAGAAAAACTTGTCTCTAGAAGAGAAAGATCGATGTTACGATAGAGTATAAGGAAGATATCTCTCTCTTTCTTTCTCTCTCGTTTTCTTATATGAGACGCTTCTTCGAGTGGAAAATTTCTACCGGTCACTAGTCTTTATGAATATTTTCAAAACCCTAGATATCGTGTTACGAGGCAATATCGAGAAATTGGAGGTTACCCTTTTGCATTCTTCTCTCATAGATTCCTTTACGGAATACATTGAACGTTATCATAATCGTCAAATAAGAAAAATCTTGATCATTGTTCTCGTGTTAATATTAGAATATCTATTTTGAAGGAAATAAGATTCTTTCTTTAAATTCAATATTAGGTTGGTTCGTAAACGATAATGAGAATGAATTTATACGATCGAAGGAGAGAAGAAAGAGAGAGAGAGAGAGAGAGAAAGAAGACCAGCCGTAGAAATCGCTGAAAGAAATCACTCGGACAATGGCGACTTTTGTAGTTGAACGGTGACGACATTCGTTGTTAGCTATAAAGTGAGAATATCAGGGTTCAACGTCAGATCCAAGAGCAGTGAAGCGAGAAGAGAATCCTGATGACGTTCCGATATAATGGCATAAGAGAGTGGGAGAGAAAGAGAGAGAGAGAGAGAGAAAACTATGCTTCTGTTCGACGGAGAGAAACTTCATGGATCGCAAAAGTTTTATCAAGCGTTTTTCCTAAGCGTCGGGGAGACGTTTAGAAAAGTGGATTAAATGGAAGAGTCCGTCGTCGTTAATTTTGCACGGCGTGTATAATCATTCGTGTGACGTCAGGTCGCAGAATTAATTAAACGCACCAATTTATGTTCGCCTCATTAATAAAGACCATTTAACGAAAATTCTGTATTATCGATGAGATCGTGTTCTAGTTTATATATTTACTTGTTTTATAAGAGATGTCGTTTAAATTTTATTTACTATTCGTTAGTGATTATTAGGGAATTAATTATAGGTATTTTCGTTCCGTAGATTTACGAAAATATCAATAAACTTCGCTGTCGCTGATTAAAACTCATAAAATTAATTTTCAACATGCATAAAATATATCTGCGATTATATGCTTTACAAATCCTCTTTACGATTGTCTTTTATGTAAAAGTGTTACATTATCATAAATTTGTAAAAAATTCATGAGTTTATATGAAATGAATTTAATATTTTAAATATTTATCGGATTATATACCACGCGGTATTCATTGTACCTATTCTACAGTTTTAAAAAGGAAATCTCATTATAATAAAAAATTCACAATAATGGATCATTAACAAAGGGATAATATTTTAATGTTTGAAAGTATTGATTTGCATACGTATGTGTATATACGATTAAAAAATCGAAGTGATCGCATTACTTTCTATCTGCAACATAGCAATATCACTCTGAATGAAGTGCAGAAGCAACGAACCGAGGTGGGAAGCTGGATGACAAGTGATACGATATCTGAAGAAACGTGAAAGTCGGATTCGTTGGGACAAAAATTTTTCATACATCGACTTGTACCGTGAGCGTTACGAAAAGCCATGTATTTCTTTTTTTTTTCTTTTTTTTTCTTTTTATTTCCTCGCGATCGCGACGTATAGAGTTTTTTAATCATCGACATATATAAATCAGAGACATCAATCCGTGTATCATTCGATGCAGGGCATGTTGCAATCAACGTTTTGATCAAACCCATTAGTACGAAGCTTCCTTCGGATTGCTTTCAATTATGAGTGTAGTTTATTTTTCAATTCAAATATGGCGCATCGTCATGAAATATTCATATTAGAGAACGAACGAGGAATATCGAAATCCTATGGATAAAAACAATTTACCCCTTGTATGTTTATCCGAGCGTTATCCATTTCAAAGAAAGCAGCATATTTTAGGATACTTGAGCGTACCTAGAACTACAAGATATAAATAATTCATGCATGCGAGTGGCGTGCGTTTTACACGATCGCGAACACGTCGAGTAATCGCGAGATGTGTCAGGAGTAGCACACTTCTTGTAACTAAGTTCTAGACGTCTGCGTATCGTATACGTATATGAGCTTTATGCGTTCGGTGGCTTTTGAGAAGCTTTCAAAGCGCCATCCTTTTACAGCTGGCAATAACCAGCGTCGTTATACGTGCGTCGTTAAACCTTAACGCGATGAAAGCTGGATA
This sequence comes from Vespula vulgaris, assembly GCF_905475345.1. NCBI lineage: Eukaryota > Metazoa > Arthropoda > Insecta > Hymenoptera > Vespidae > Vespula > Vespula vulgaris. The sequence continues at coordinate 2,852,206 of NC_066591.1, read as the reverse complement.
GAAACAAAAGAGGGAGAGAGAGATAGATAGAGAGTGAAAAAGAAAAAAGAGTAAGAGAAGATCCTTTTTCTTCTGGCAAGGAAAGAAGGTGGCAACATTCTGCCAGTATCTATCTAAAGCTGATAATAATCTTTTTCTTCATTGAGGTATACCACATCGAATCACATTTCTCGTTTTATGTTTCACGTGCAAGCATTCTTGCCAAGAAAAAATACTGACTATATATTGCATGAATAATTCGTCTTTATGATACCACGTACGTTTCCCTACTACCTTTCTATCTTATTAAATTTTACAACAAACGATCGACTAATTCTATTACTGTTTTACTACTGATCTTCTTACGTACGAATTTTTCACGTCGGATAGCGTAGCTCTATATCGGTGCAGGTTCCACTCGAATCTCAGGAAGGAGCTCGATCTTGGAAGAAAGATTGAAAAATAGAAGGCGAATCGTGAAGAGAGTTCAATGTGATCGTCGATAAAATTCACCAAGAAAGCTCGATGGGTCGTTCCTCTTCTTCCTTTTCTTCCTCTTCTTCATTCTCTTCCTGTTCTTCTTCTCCTATCTTCTATCTTCTTAAGAACGCCTCCCAATGCCCAAAGAGATTTATAGTTTGCTTATGACATGAACGAGTATTCTCTAAAGTAATACACCTATATTATAGGCTTCTCACAATGTAGAAACAATGTAAAATGTGTGTGTTTATGTGTGTGTGTATGAAAGAGAGAGAGAGAGAGAGAAGAGAGGAGGAGGTCTTTGCAACGCCTTGCAGCATTCTCGAGCATGTAGTATATAGAGAATATCGAGAAGGGCCGGCATAGGTGCACTCAATCGGTATAAGGGCTATGGTCCTCTCGATCGATGAAGGTACAATAGAAATAGAGAGAGATAGAATACTCCATCGAGTTCGCCGTTCGCACACATTCATATTATTTTCTCTTCGTGTATGTACGTACTTGTATAAGCTTATAAAGCTCCCGATAAATCGTTCCTGTGTGTTTTATGCTACATATCTCGAGGAGGACGAATATGAGAGAGGGAAGAAGAGGATCGAGGGCAACCAACCCTCTCGTTGGCGATCGTTGCCAGCCCATCGTTTCGATCGAACACTCTTTCATAGAGAACATCCACGCATTCAGTGTTTTCGGTCTTTGACCTATGACATCACTGAAACTCGGTCAAATATGCTAATGTTATGCGCGTATTTATTTTTAAGCAGATAAAGATGAATATCTAGTTATACGTTCGTATGCGCTTGAAACGATAACATCAGAACTTTAATAGATATTTGTAAAGTTTGTTTTTCTTTTTTCTTTTTTTTTTTAAGAACCTTGAAAATTCTTCTTACAAGTATTAAAATCAAACCTTCGAAGATAAACTTTTTCTAAATGATTATTTGATTATTGTTTGCTTTTATTTTATTTTTTTCTATAGAGCTAGTTCATTTACCAACTTAAATTTCTCGACGTACAAGTGGATAATAAAATCATTTCATGTAAAATATTGTACTTAACGAGTCACATGTCGGAGCGAGTGAAGGCAAACATTGATATTAACGAAGTCTATTATGTTAGATAATAGACGACGAAATTTCTCTTGGTGGATCGCACTAATCCGACACAGGTACGAACATCTATACGGATATAATACGTGAGTCTCTATATCCATGTTGGTTATGCGCATAAATTATCTGTATGGTCACGTGCACGTTCACATATGGACCGTAATTTCCTTAAAAGAAATACAAGCAAAATTATTCTATCTTGTCTTTTATAAACTTTCGTATGTTCTAAAAAGAAGATCGAAATGTCTTCATTTAAATGGAGCTCAAAGGACGTGAATTTCTTTGTGAGAAAAAAAGAAAGGGAAGAAAAAAGTTAAGTATAAAACTAAATTTGGCTATAGAAAACTTTTCCTTCATACGTCAAAAATTTGAAGAACATTTAATACCTATCTCGAGTTTATGAATAGACACGGTTGATAAACTGAAAGCAATAAAAGAGAAGAGAGGACAGGAAGAAGGTAAGTGTGGAGAGTAACTCGATGAATTTTGCTAGCTTTTGTAGCTCCTACAAATTGCTTGAAATTCGTCGAAGAACATGGAGCGAAGAAAGAGGGAGAGAAAGCGAGAGAGAGAGAGAGAGAGAGAGAGAGAGACAGAGACAGAGACAGAGAGAGATTCTAGTTTTACAGTTTAAGTGAAGATCGTTGGCTGGTTGCTCCAACTTGATAGAGAGCTATGAATGAAGCGACTTTGGGGTAAGAGCTTCATAGGATCCCACGGGTCTGGTCGGTAAGCCAATATTGTATTTACATGGTTAAATTAGTTACGCCAACGAGGACCAAGCAACAGCGAATATATCGTAGCTACCCGTCGTTCGTTCATGCATAGACACGAGCATCTTGCCGATCGAACTTCTGAGAGTCAGTCGAAGTTTCCAACGATCAAGGCTTGGAGTGGAACGAAGTATAGTCAGAGAAAAGAGCATACCTTAGCACACTTCCCGAAAACTTTAGCCGATCATCTGGAATACGGAAATATTTCCCATCGTTTCAACGTCTCGTTCGTTAATCTCTTTATTTTCAAGACAAAAATTGTTTCCATTACCGTCTTATTTAAAAATCGAACCGATGAAAAATATTCGGGATGCCAACTTGAATTAATTTTGTTCTTTTTAAGTTCATCCAGTAGAAAAGATCTTTCTTATTCAACATTAAATTGCATAAAACATAATTGCTGATATTTCTTACATCGTTTTAGAAAAACAAAGTTACGAAAGTAGAAAGAAAAATATCTTTCATTCTTTGAAATTCTTATCGGTTAATCGTTGACCACGAATTTGTATTCAATCCCGATCTCGGGGTAGAACAGGAGATAGATCGAATGTCAGACCAGACGTTTCTTCGACAATAGACGAAGACAAAGACTATCTCGTTGAAAGAATTACATTGTTCGTCGTGCGAAAGACACGAGAAACGAACCGTGAGCCGATCGAATTTTTCCTCGAACGTTCAATCGCTCGGCAGTATCTGGTGAGTTCCTTAAAGATGTTTGGACGTTTAACCAGTGGTAAGAAGAAACCAAACTACTGACTTCCCTTTTTCGAAGAGTAATAGATACTCCACGTTACAGGAGAACTGTCAAGATAAACGATGGGACACATTGGAACGAGAGGAATCTCTCTCTTTCTTTTTCTCCCTCCTCTTCGTGTTTCGTCGAGAGGGAAAGCTTGGTCATGGTGTCGATGTGAGTTTTCTCTGTAGATATATTGGATGAACGTCGTTGCGAAAGACTTGGAGAGTTCCTTTGGGACATTCTCGTAATTTTCTTCTTCGAGAAGTTCGATGTCTTCTTTAAGAAGAACGGACATTGTCTAGTCGATCGTTATTCTTCAAGGTTGGAAATAAATTCTTATCTTTATTCCTATATTCCTTATTAACAAATAGTTGAAAATGTATCTTTTGTTAATATTTTAGGAAGGTTAGAATCTCTACTTAGTTTACGACATGTTTCCCGACAAATAAACTTCAGGAAACATCCACTCGTTGTAACAACTACCTCGCTAGGATACTCATCGAATCACGTGCTGACTCGCCTCGTCGAATTCGCCAAGCATAAAAGTCGAAGTGAAGAAGTCAGCCGACTCGGACTCGTATTCACGAGTTCAGCCCACGTCGAGGAAGAAGAGTCCGTTGGTACGGAAGAGATTGCACTGGTTGTCGACGTTCGTCTTACCTTTTCTCTCTCTTTCTCTTTCTTTTCTATTCTTTATTTCCGCATTTCAGTTCAAGGGAGTTCTCTGAACAAGGAACCAAAGGAGAGAAGGAGAAAGAGAAAAAGATAGAGAGAGAGAGAAATAGATGGATAGGAAATATGAGAAAGAGAAAGAGAGAGAGAGACGAGAGAGAGAAAGACGGAGAGACAGAAGAGAAAAAATAAAAAAAAGAGGAATAGGTGGAAGACAAGCTGGCGCTTTATTTTCGCAGAAATTTCTTTGAAACGTGGACTGAGGATGGAAGCAGGGTGACTAAAGGGAAAGAGGGTAACTCTTAGTAGAGACTACTCGGCTTCCGAACGAATACGTCACCGTATACGTGCCTTCTTCGTTCGCGCTCGTTGACACAAAACTAACACGGCTTTTCGTATTTTCGTACATTCTCTCTCGTTTGTCCTCCTTTTAGCATGCCATTCACGGGACTACATACTAGAAGATGAGAGAAAGAAGAAGAAGGATCTTTATCGATTGTCGAAACACACTTGAATCGACTCACGCTTCCCAAGAGACACGTACGGTAAAAGAGATTTCCTTGAAATTGCTCAAATATACGAGAACGTGCAACGTGTCTATGTGTTTCAGTTTAAACGTCGGTACTTACTACTGACTCGTATCTTCTTCACGATCACTTACTACTGTCCGTTTCACGTCGACTCCTTTTCTTCAAGAATCTAACTACAATAATCCCTTCGGAATCTTTAAAATCTCCTTTATCGTTTATATATATATATATATATATATATATATATATATATATATATATATATAGATGTCGTTTGTATAATCTGAATGATAGATAAATAAAAGATACGTAACAAATATCAACTATCAAAGTAATGTTTTCAGTAATATCATGAAATATTAATTAATGTATCTAGAGAAAATAAAATGAGTTCTTAATGGATATTTGTCGAACGAGACTTGTAAAATGTCATTGTCATATATTTATTCTACTTCAATGTCTCTTTGTGCCGAATTTCACGGGATAACAATGAAGACAATGAATTTAATAGAAATAAGGTGGACGGAAACAAGGTCGATCGGAGAGGTCAAATGAGTTAGGTCAACTGGGATGACAAAGTTCAGTATTCATATTTTCTGAGGCTATGAGAGAAATGTCGACAGTATTGCACTTAATGATAATATATACTTGATAAAATATCCTTCAGACGTGTAGAGCTACACCAGCATCTCTAGCAACGCGTTGCTCGCTTATGCGAACTCGAGCATGACCTGCAGTCGTCGTTGCTTTGTGTCATCGGTGTCGAGAAGAGAAAGAAAGACAAGATTACTACCGTGTTCACTTCGAATAACGCTGCAAAAAGAAACGTCATCGATCGATTGCACACAATGTAATGTCATAGCTCTTTTTCCATCTCGTTTGACAGCAATGAAAGTGTTTGACACAGTGATTTGAAAATAATTTCGCTATACTTTTCCTTCCTTTTTTTTTCGATCGATCTTTGCATTTTGTTCTTTTCAATGTTTTATCAAAAACATAATAAATCCAATCAAAATTACATTAGAATAAAAATATTTTCGAAAAGTAATATTTGGATGTTCCTCCGATCGATCTTTCTTTGAATCGAATGCCTTCGATTTCATAACGAAAAAAGGAGAAAAGATAGAAAGGAAAAGGAGGTCGTTGCTTGCGTAATGCAAAGTAGGTAATTCAAAGGAAATGGATATCGCGAAATGCTGCTTATAGGGATGGTATTGCAGAGGTATTTACAAGTTACGGATGTATCTAAACGAAAGCAATGGCTTTTCATATCTTTACGTGGTTCGCCGCCATTTAGGATATTTCTGAAACCGTCCAGTCCGAGACATATACGAATGGTATTTTTCATTTGTTTTTCTTCTTTTCTTTACATCTTCCTATGTAACCTCCGGCGTTTGTCCAGCCACGAGATAATGACGATCTATGGTATACTCGTTGTTTTACAGGTCACGGTTCTCGATTACACGTGAGTAAACCAACGACATATGTGTATATGTACGCATACACATACATGCGCATGGTATGTTAGCATCCGAAGCACAAGCGTGCTAGGGTTACTAAAATAGTCGACTCTCTTTATATCTCTCTCGCTCTCTCTCTCTCTCTCTCTCTCTTCTCCCTGTTCTCTTTGGACCAACGAAAGAAGAGCACGCAACCAAAGGCAACGGATTTTCGTTGGAAAGGGTTGAAGCAAAGCAATGAATTTCGTAGAATTTCCTTTATCGTGGATATATGTAGGATATACAAAGTCGACCAAAGCATCTTTTTTAATATATAAGTAGGACGAACTTGGAAATTTGGAATCCATAAAGATTCATATTAGCGATACTTTATGATAATATAGAAAATAATGAAAATCGACTTAAAATATAAAAACATAGAAATTTTCGAGGCATCCTCTTCTTCTATTAATCTTTATCTCCTTTTAAATAAATTCTTCGTTGCTTTCTTTTTTACAGGTATTGAAACAAGAAGCCCGATCGTTTGGTCTGTCTCATCGAAAGCAAGATTACTACGCGATGACACGACGAAAAGGAAAACGAGTTGCAAGCATTCCTTAAGATAGCTATATTGGAGGTATGCTATTAATTTGAGATTCTTTTTTTTTCTCATATTTTCTTATACCAGGGCAATTCATTTTCGAGGTTGACATCTCTCTGGCCTGTGTGAGGCCTTCAACGACAATGTGCCTTGACAACCCTAACGACGACAACGTCCTTCTCGTCCATTGATTAATGTCCACTTCTTGAACGTAAAAAAATTTCTGAAGGAAAGCTTTGGAACCATTCAAGCAATCAATGACGAACGTCGAAATTTTACAGAAAATTAACGCTATCGGTAGATAAAGAAATTCTCTTTGTTCTTGTCAATCGATATATGCAAGATAGAAAATAATTTCGCTAGCAATAAACGATTAATAAAAAAGAAAAAATGCAATAAATATAAATACAATTTTACGGGTCACCATCGGAACAGAAAGATCGTAGGATTAATACACTTCGTTATTGTATAACTTTATTTTTCGTCTTAAGGACAGATAAAAAGTGTTCTCTCTTATTTTTCATTTTTAAAATAATATTTCGCTCGATCGTTTCTATCGTATACAATACTTCTTAACTTTTTCTATCCTCGGGTTCTTTTAGTTTAACGTTCGATAACGGTTGACAGTAGCGTGAAAATTGAATTTATTCGTTTAAATAATACCCCATGGATTAAGAATTATTTTCTCTCGCATTGTTTCATACACGAAGTTGTATTATATTTCTTTATCGATAAAAGCACTCGGCGAGTATTTTTCTAAAGGGAACAATCAATGCGGTTTTCCTACGTACGAACTGTAATTAACGATACGTCAGATACTTTCTAATCGGATTAACAAACCCGTTACGTTCGCTTCGAAAATTAATTGCCGCAATGATAGAAACGAAAACTCTGTACGATTTTATAACGAATCGCTTTCTTTCTTTCTTTTTTTTTTTATTTCTCATTCGCACAGAAAATATTGCAATCTGCTTGGTGATTAATGAAACGCCGTCTTCTTCATTAACGATTGATTTACGTACGTTCATAATAACGTGAAATGCGAAAAGGAAAGCAAGAAAGAAAGAAAGAAAGAAAGAAAGAGAAACAAAAGAGAACGAAAAAGAGAAAAAATCTCGCGAGAGCTTTAAATGTTTTTTTTTTCGTAATGTTCGTTCGTTCGCTTTCGCGATCAAAGATAGAAAAAGTAAGATAAGAGTAACAAAGGATAATTGTTAATGAGAGGAAAGAATCGAACTCACGGCTGGGTATCCTATTGCCGGACGAAGCATCGTTGGGCGATACTCTAATGCAATTCCCTCGTTATCCTGGCCGCTTCTCTGGCAATTCGTTGAATTCCGAGCGACTATCGGTTTTCCCATTTTTTCTGTTTCTTTTTTCTTTTCATAAAAACAACGACTGCGGCGGTATATTGCTACGAGAATATAGAAAAACAAATCACGTTACGCTGATTATCCGAGTTCAGCTTTATGAATCAATATATTTCTTTCTCTTTCTATCTGTTTCTCTCTCTCTCTCTCTCTCTCTCTCTCTCTCTCTCTCTCTCTATCTCTTTCTCTCCTTTTTCTTTCACGGTAATCTTCCAGAAAACTTTGACCGCAACGACGACGAATTCGAAGAAGAAAGTCATTTACAGAGTATCAAGAAAAAAGAAAGTTGCGAAGTATGCACTCTCAGTTTTAGGATACAAAACGTGGCTGCTCCATGAAGATAAAATAAAGTCGAGAACAAGGCGATGCATCGTCCTTATGCAAATACGTAAAAGTCGATCGTGCAAGCCCGAGGTAGGCAATTCAGAGCAACGATCGAACTTGGAATTTACAGCTCCTTGGGATCTTCGCTTCTTTCCTTTTTCATCTATATTAAAGTTAACGCCATTTGTAAAGATGGAAACCTCGTTATATAACAATGCTGATTGGATGATTCGCGTATTTAAAAATTTGTATTGTTGACTTAAAAAATAGTTTTAAAAAATTCTATCAAAAAATTGATTTCAATGAGCCGAGCTCCAACGTCGAAGAAAATAATTGCATCCGAATGTTTGGACGGACGCGAAAAAAAACTTTTTTCCCGTCGACCTAAAATAGCTATGCTTTCGAAACTTTATTATCTCTACGAGCACGGATAAAAGGTCACGTGAAAGTATTTGTATCGAAAGGTCGGCCGTAGACGGAAGGGAGGAAGGGACAGAGAGAGAGACAGAGAGAGAGAGAGAGAGAAAGAGAGGACAATACCAAGCGAACGCGGTTTATACAACACTAATAATCTTTACCCGGAACTCACGGTATGCGTTCGGCTAGAAAGAAGAGAGATAGCTCGTATTTCGTAGATAACGACGACGAAGAATCATCATTGCATGTCTCGTTAGTTTCGATATATTCTATGATCGATCTATTCTACCTAGAATAAGTTTCTTATCGAATTACTTTCACTTAAAAAAGTTAAATTGTTCGACGTTCCTTCTTTCTCTTCTCTCCTTTTTCTTCTTTCCTTCGCGGAACGTTCTTCGATTAAAATGAAAAAATTAGAAAAAAGGAAAAATACAAAAGGAAGAGAATCGAAAAGGTCGATTAACGCGAAGAAATAAGAAAATATGTAAAGGCTTCTTTCCTAGTTTCTTTCGCATGCTCTCAAAGCCTGTGAAATCGAGGTATAGTGTATAAAAAGGGCTAGCAACTCGGATACGAGCAAACGAGTAAATTCGTTCAAGACGAACGGGGGCCAACTTGTGTAAGGTCGAAGAAAGTAGGGGTTGTAGAAAGTGATGGTAGTGGGGAGAGGAAAGGGGATGGTACCAGTAGTAGTGGTAAGTGCATAGGAGGCACAGGATCAAAAGTTCAGTTTCGCGTTAGGTACGGCATGCGAACGATATTTCCGAGTCAGTGATCTGAAGATCACACAGCTGTTAAGCAGAGCCATACCGGCGCTAAAAACTGCCGTCAAAGCCGTCGAACGGTCGAGGACCCGTTTCTCGTCTATCTTTCTCTGCAGTCTTCTCTGCTTAGCAGACTGTATGTAGCCGTTCACTAACGAGAGGAACTCGCCATCGCTCTCGTTCCTTTGTACTTTTTCTCCCTCTCCATATCTCTCTCTGTCTCTCTCTCTCTCTCTTTCTCTATCCGTACTCTATTTATCTTTTTTCTAAGCCCCATCAGAAATGTAAAAGGCAATGATGTCACGCGAGCTAATTAGATCTTCCTTGATGGAAATTTGACGTAAAGAACACGTCTTATCTTTCTTTGACTATTTTTTATCAAAGGATAGATAAGATTAAAGAGAAAGAATTTGATTATAGTCGGACTGTTTTCCATATAAATGTGTAAACTACAGATGGTGAAAATTTACAGAAAAAAGTAAATAACTGGCAAATATCCTTGAATTAACCGGCTTTTTTTTCTCAAGAAATTATTTATAAGACAAATATTTTTTCGGAGAAAAAGTTTCATCGGAGAGCTTGCCTCGATGTATTTAACCAATTACACTTGCACGTTTATAAAACTAATATTCCGTTTGGCAAAAATATTAAAGAGAATTCTTAGCTCTCTTGCGAAAACATTTTTAGACGTCTACAAAGCTGTAGAAAGTTATACGATTTTATCAAAACAATGAACATATCTAGTTCATACAAAAATAAATCTGTATTTTTTGAATAATATTGATTTCTTATCTGTATTTTGTCTGAATCTCCATTAACAATAAAATATCAGAGTTTCTCTCCCACAGAATTTAATTCGTCGCAGCGAATTCTAGTGAGCATCACCGACGAAAGGAAATATACGTTTTCCCGCGCTGCGTTGGTTTCCTCGCAAGAATACACGACGATACTTTAGTTCGTTTCATCATGGCATCGTAGAATGCGCACGCTTTCTCTCTCTCTCTTTCTCTCTCTCTTTACCTATCTATCTATCTATCTCTTTCTCTCCCTTTGTGTCAAGCTGGAACGTACAACGCTCTCTCGCATTCCACATATATTTCGTACGAATGTTTCTACGAATTCGCAGTGAGCATATAGTCTATGGGTTATAAACAAATCCCTGGTGTATGCTCGTCTCTCATCCTCTTCGTTTTCTCTCGAACGTCTAGTATGAGAATCATACGAAATGTGGTTCGTACACGAGTGTTTGTCAGCAAGTATGCAGTTAAAGTGGACATTACATGCAATGTAACATACGTACGTACTGAAATAATCTCCAGGCATTTGTAAAATTCGTCATACTTGAAAGATATTTTTTATTAAAAATTCATATTAAAACACGTGCAGGACAATGTCTTTAAAGAGAAACAATAATAATTGTAAGATTAATTTAATATATAAAGTATGACGATGAATTTTTCCTATCTATCTTAAATAAGTATGAATTATTATATATATATATATATAAATATATACGTGCATATAAAATTGACATAATTAAATAATAATGTAATAGATATTTACGTACTATCTATAAGATATGACATTTCAGTTTGAAAACACGATATTTACGAGTGTCTATCGTACGTTATCTCGTGACAAGATGACTTCTATATTTATTTCTCCTTTGTTTCGTACTTTTCGTTTTGTTTACCACAGCAGAAATAACGAGGTCATAGCAGAATGAGCGAGATCGAAATCTAACTATATACTTTTCAATATAATTATTTTCTTCGTATAAAATAACGTGTAATCATATATTTCGTCTGAATCGATACATTATATAAATTAATATTGTTCCGTTAATTCGATAAAAATCCAATACTTCGGAAATAATTCATCTAATTTATCGTGAAACTTATTTCACAGCTCGAAATTCTACTTACTTAAGAATTTCGTCTTTTCTTTTTTCCATAGGTTTTACCGATCGTACCTAATAAATATAACAGTGAATTCGAATTACTGCTAGCAATACGATGCGGCTTTGGGAACATCGTTTATCTTCGATTTACGGGGATCCCTTCTTTAAGAATATCCATTCGGAACCAAATACCTACATACGTATCTTTTCTACGTTAACACGAGGACTACGAAACGTTTAAAATAAACGACCATGTTGGTCTAACGTACTAACTTACATTTACAGACAATGAAAAGTAATCGAGGGAGTCGTTCGAAGCAACAGCATAGGGTTGTTCGTATGTATACACATTTGGAGGAAAGAGATCGTATATCCCATTGACGAATAGCCAATGGAAACGCACGATAGTTACAGGCTCTTGGTCGTTCCACGTTGTAAAATACACAGACATCTCTCTAAATTTAAAAGTATACGAGCCTAGACTAGTGCGTACGAATGTCGCATCTATTTTGCGTTTCACCCTCTTCCCACAACGTCCATCAAGCTATCGCTGTCTTGTAGATGCGAGGAAATAATAAAAAAGGATAACCTGTGGGGTTCATGGAAGACGAAAGAGGGAGAGTGAAAGTGTGTGGGGATGCACGAAGATAGCGATGTGGGTCACGGTCCTGGATAAACCGGTGAGATTGAATTTGTTCCGACGAGAATACAGAATACATAGTTTAATTAAAACGCTCTCTCTCTCTCTCTCTCTCTCTCTCTCTCTCTCTCCCTCTCTCTCTCTCTCTCTCTCTCTTTCTCTCTCTCATTCTTCTTCTCTTCGTCTATATTCATTGAGAAAAAAAAAGAACGTTGCATTCTATGCAGATTGTTATTTTTTTTTTTTTATTATTATTCCCTTTTAGCTGTCACAAATGTGTCGTTTATTTAACACACATTAGATTCACCAAAATGAACTTCCTGCTATATATTCTATTCTAAAAGGATACTTAATATTCTGGAATGGATGAATAATCGATGCACCAACGAGAAGAGAGTATGAAAATTTTACGATTTAATTTATTTCATCGGGAATAGTCCATCTTCAGCTATGCCATTAAATGTGAATCGTATTGTTGGCAAATGAAAGAAAGAGATATCGCGATGTTGGTATCTCACGAGAGTCGATGCCTCATGATTCTTGTATTTCCGTGAAACGTTGACAGATGGTATCGAGTGTATATATGTTTGTAGGTTCGATAGAAATAGCACCCTTCGTCGATCGTTCCGACGAATCGTGTTCGTCCGTTGAAAGACAGTTTAATCCGTTCCGTCGAATTATAGTGTAACAGTCGGCCAACATACAAAGATATTGTCTGTGTCTATGTAGTTGAAATTGTCATGTGTGATAGTGGTCTGTAAATACGTCAGCTCGCGTTGAACGCATTTCTCGCGGAATAAAAATAATTATAAGTGAAACGCTTGCTTTTTCCCACGTATCCAACGAACACTCGCGCGAATTTATTTCCCGATTTATTTGTCGCTTCGCCGTTCGATGAAATAAAAAAAGTAATCTGTAATTTTTTTTTTTTTGTTTACTGTACCTACGCCCGAATTTCCTCCTCCTCACCCCCATTTCTTGTTCTTTTTCTATTTGTTTTTTGCATTTTCCTTTCTTTTTTTTTTGGTCTCTGTTTTTTATTTCTAGATTTTTATTTGTTTATTTTTTCGAATATTCATTCAAAGCTCACGCAGAAAATCAAAACGCACACAGTCCACTTCGTATTGCTCTGAAGAGAACGTCCATTCCGAGATTGGTCAATGGTCAAAGTGACGAAAAGACAACATCGTAAAATTACGGACTTTTCTCTTGGAATAAAGCAGATTGGACACGCGAGTTGCGGCGTTGATTTACGATTGAAAAAAATGGCTGACGAACGAGGCAGGATTTTCAGTAAAAATCACGTCCTAACAAGTAGGACGGACGTTGTCCGTCAAAAATATTATAAGACAAAATCGTTTCGAGGAACATTATTTCTCGCGAGCAATAACATCGCATATTTCAAAATTCATTATATACTACTTTATGTGAAAATTAGCCTTTTTATTGAAGAATTAAACAATTGATTACATTTATTAAGATTTACGTTACTTTTTTACTATTCCAGGTGAATAATTATTACGACGTGGATATAATGTTGACTATTAAATATAATTATATTGTATTAATATGATTCGCGTATTTCTAGTTCTTGATCGTTTAAAAGAGTACTTATTGTCACTATTGTGCAAACACGGACTGGTTAATATACATTATCGGTAAGCTAACACGCGTGTGTTTCCACATAGAAGGAATAGTGGTAGAGAGAGAGAGAGAGAGAGAGATAGTCCAGTTGGGTCTCCAGCGTTCTATACTCGTGTCCGTATCTCGTAACGATCTCGTGGTCGTATATCGGCGTTCGCGGTGGTTTGGTTTAGTGCCTCCGGGGAAACGTAGCTCTCGCGCGTGTCATGTCGAATCGACTAGTACGGTTAGGTGAACTACCGAGAGTTTCGATTGTAGGGACATCGAGATAGAGAGAGGACCAGAAACCGATATTTCTCTTCGACAAAATCAGAGCGTCATTAACGAAAATAACAAAACTTACGAACTCTTAAAGTGCAATGTGTTAATAATACGATAAATTTATTATTAAGAAATGAAACTAAGATAGATAAGATATATAAACGATATTTTCAATATTAATCAATCAACGTCCTCGTTAAATATAGCTCTGGTTTCTACTTACATTGATAAATTTCAAGAGACTTATATTATTGTTATCAAATGCTTTTTCAAAGATTTATTTTTCCAAGAGATATAAGTACTTGTACTTATAAAAAAGAAGAAAAAGAAAAAGAAAGAAAAGGGAAAGAAGAAAGTATAAAAATAAAGTCAAGTATCACTCGTTTAATACGAATAAAATTACAAAGTAGAAACCATCGCGTTCTCGTTAGACTGTACAGAGGTTATTTCTCGTCTTTGCGATTGCTGACATCTCGGTATTCGAAGATTCTTGATAATTACTAATTAGCTGTGCGCAACAAGACCATGCCGTTCTCGAAAGCTTTGCCAAACCACCTAGCCGTTGGATTTAACGGCAAGAGGGATAGATTGGAAATTCCATGGCGTTGATACGCGAAGGTACAACCCGACCCATCCCACCTTCTCTTTACTAGGGATATCTCGGAATATTCGGAGTACGGTTCGCGGGCGTGAATTATGCGCAAGGATGGGAGAGTATGCGAAACGATGCCGAGGACCTCGAACGCCGTCCATTATCGATATCGAAGCGAGCTACGTGGACGACGACAACTACGAGGACCGATAGCGCTACTCGAAGGGAGGCTAAATTTTGCCAGATCGCGATAATACGACCATTAATCCAACAGGACTGTGTCGTTACGTTGTCGTCGTCGTCGTCGTCGTCATCGTCGTCATCGTCGTTCTCCAACTCCAATCTTTATCCCTTTTATATCAAGGATCGTATGACGTAAAAAATAGAACAACTATCGAGAAAGATGGTTTTTACTTTGGAGAAGAAGACAATTCCAAGATAAACAATATTTCGTTCGAACGAATCATTTTTAATCTACCATAGTATGTAAATCCTCGATATTTTTCAACTCTACTCGTGGATACTTTGGAATTAGGTCAAAGGGATAGGATACGATGTCGAGGACCGTTTTTAACTTTGAATCGTTACTTGTTTTTCACTCGCATAATTCTTTTGATAAAAAGAAAAGCTTTCTATGAAGGATGATGATCGAGAGAAGAAACGTTCTCATTTTTAGTATTACTAAATGATACGAATTTGATAATTTAAAATCGTTGAATAAAATATTAGGTAGATAAAAAACATTCGGATTTTATTCGCCAGATTATAATACAATATAATAAATGTATAACGACGTTCTACGGCGAGTATTTCTGTGATACTTTTACTATAGCTATCTCTCGCGATTATCATCCTCTGTTATCATAGTTACATGAAAGAAAGTAATAAGCGAAATGATATCCTTAAAACTTGAGAACATTAAAGTTCCTATATAGTTGTCGACAGCATTGACTCTTCTCGAGTATCCCGTCGAGGAAAATACCAGTAGATAAGAAAGAAGGATAGTAAAGAAGAGAGTAAAGATTTAACGAATGTGCACTTGTATATCTTTGAAGAGTAAAAGGTATCTGAAAATGTTTTGAGAAAGAACAGAGAGAGAAAGAGAGAAAGAAAAAAATTGTAACTCGTACGTTTTATTTAAATAAAAATGACGGGATATGTCGACAATGCATTTTTCTCCGAAGTATTCGAAAATCTTTTTTCTTTTTCTTTCTCTTTTTTTCTTTATTCTTTCTATCGAATATATCTGCCATAGCATCTCGACGGATTACCGTCGAGAGTATCGAACTGGAAAGTAAGAAAAAAGGAAGCATTGGTGATTTAAAGTAAAAGGATTTTCTTCTGGTACTCCTTCTGAATAAGGCAGAGAGAGAGAGAGAGAGAGAGAGAGAGAAGACACTTTCAATAGAAATCGAAGAGAATTTCAAATGACGAAGTCTCGTATTCGATAAATACAAATTGATGCTTCCGTTTTAAACGGTACTTGTAAACAATAGAGGGAGAGAGAGAGAGAGAGAGAGAGAGAGAGAGAGATAAAAATAGAGATAGGGATGAGCTTTGAAAGGAGATAGTACGTAGTTCAAGTCAGTATAGACGTGAGTGATCGTTTTCCTGTCATCAAAGATAGGATACAAAGATCGAAAATAATAAGGATGTTTTGGTAGAGAGCGAAGGTTTATTGTAAAGAACGACATAATGGTGAGTTAAATCGAACTAAAAAGGGGGAATGATTTGAAATGAAGAATATTATAAAAGTTCGAAAAAGATTAAAGTCGTAAATACGAGCGAAAGAAAAATAAAATAGAACGAGAATGGTAAACGATTATATTGAATTGAATCAATTTTCTTTTTACTTTTTTATTCGATAGGAAATTTATTTAAATGTTAATAAATCCGACAAGTCGATCAAGTGAATAGTATGAAAGTAAAGTCAAATCTTTATTGACATATTAAATAAAACTAAAACGGTGGTGAGAAATATGGTAAAAGAATGGAAATAAAACCGCTTGTATTCGTTTCAATAATAAATATATAAATAAACAAATAAAAGAGAAGAAGAAGGAGAGAGAAAAAAATACAATCGTTTGGTAGTCCACAGGTGTGTCGTAGTGCGGTGTTTAGCTCGAACATGAAGCCCCATTACGTTCAGAGTTTACGATGGGTGGGCCACTCGCTGTGTAACTTCACCATATTCCCGACTAACATGAGAACAACGACAAAATATAACACGGCGTGTCGTTATAATTAGGCTACCCATTATGTTTACCCCGTCCATTAACGTCATTAATTCGACGAGCGCAGTTTCACCTGTTCCTAAGCTGACGTTAAATCGCCATAACCCTTTCCTCCTCTCAGCCATGGTTTCGTAATGCTTCGCTCAGCTCAACCAGCACTCCTTTCGATCAATAATTTCACTTGCATTGAATACACCACTTTTAGAGGGTTAGCGAAAACGATTAAGGGACCTCGTACCAACTAAATGGTTCCACTTAAGATTGATAAAGGCCTACGATGGATAGATATATTTTCACTCTTATATATTTCATGTGATATCTATATAAATGAAACGATGTTGTTGGAGAAGAAGAAAAATTATGAATAATGTGTATATATTTTTAACTAAATACAATGCAATATTTTTTCGAAAGAAATGCTTAAGGAAAAAGCTGAGAAAGGTAATTCATCTAAGTAAACGTTAATGCATTTAAGCAAGTGGAAGAAAAGGGGATATACAGAGAAAGAGAAAGAGAAAGAGAAAGAAAAAAGAGAGGGAGAGAGGGACTCGAAAAAATAACCGCAAGGGGCCTAATATATTTTCATAAAATTTTTAACTCGCCGCACTGAGCACGCGATATTACGAGATGCTAGAAAAAGTCTTTCACAAGAAGCAGTCATAAAGAGCCTCTTAAATATCTAACGAGTTTTAATGGTCGTGCACTGTCTCGTATGGCGGCTATGAAATTATGAGGGAAGTCGAACGGCGCTTTAACGTCTATTAACGGTTACCAGCTTCTTTTGGCACGCGAGCTTTCTTCCTTTTACGAAATGTTTTTCCGGACGATTAGCAACGATGCCCGTCACGTCGAACAAATTGCAAGCTTTAGGAACACCGATTATGCCAACCTTAAAATATCGCAACTACGTCGATTCTGCCAAGTTTTAAAAGACTTACGAATAAAGTAAGAATTCGCATCTCTGACATTCTTCTTTATTTAATGATCTTCGATAAGAAAGTAAGTTCGTTAGCGTTGTTAAGTTTGTTAATTAAACGACGACAACGAACGGATGCTAAACGAAGGAAGGAAATATCATTTTCAAATAGCGAAACCTTCCTTCATGATAAAAGTTTAAGTCGTTCTCAGTTTTTCATAATTAATGGGAATTGAATTTTTCAAAAATTCAAGAAACGAAAACGTCGAATTAAATTTTATAAAAGATTGCTATGCGGTCGTTCTCTCTCAGTTCAAAATCATAGTGAATCTGAAATTCTTTTATTTTCTCATTTAATCCCTTTTCACTTTTCTTTCTTTCTACTCTCGCAAAAGAATATTTATTTTCGATCATGAAAAGTAAAATAAAATAGTAATTTTCCGGGACGGGTACGTCGTTACGGGATTGACGGAACACGCTGCATCTTCTCAAACAAGGACTATAGTTCCCTTCCTGTTTCACCATTGGCTTCGCTTATTTCGACCTTTGCGAAAAGAAAATTCACGCGTTGCAATGTTTTCCCGTAGCTTTTGTGTATAATCCCGTTATCGTGTCATTTCTACATTGCCGAGCATTCTTTCCATCTTTTTCCGACTCTGTCGCGTTGTACTCTCCGTTATTTTTCCTTTTCTCTTTTTCATCTTTATTTTCTCTTTCTCTTTCTCTCCCTCTCTCTCTCTCTCTCTCTCGTTTCTTTATTTCTTTTTGTTTTTATTTTTTCCAGTTTTCTCGTCCGAATCACACGCAGAGAAACACGAATTTCATCCCTCTGTCTCTCTCCTTTCTCTCTCTCTCTTTCTCTCTCATTCTCTGTCTCTCATTCTTCGTCGTATGTTTCACGCGACTATTTTTTTGTTTTTCCACGAAAAATGATATTCCAGGCAGAATTTTCTCTACGTAGGTATATTCGTGAAAATATAGCGAATACGTTCACACAAGAGGGAAAAGAAAAGCGTTATATCTTTTTTGTTCGTTTTTCCTAGCTTTATTCTTTTCGAATTGTAAACGCTCGTAATTTCGAGGATGTCAAGTAGAGCCGTTACCCGTTACCGTTATCGAATGATGAATCGCGTCTAGCACTAAACGTTTGCCAGTGTGTAAATTCGATTTTCATTTAAAACTGTCAAAGTTGTAGTTTTATCTCGATTGCTCCAAGATGTAGACGATAAATCATACTTTTCTTTTTTCGAATCTTATTCCAAACTCTCGTGAATTTAATTCATCGAAATACTTAAAAGTTTCGTTGGTCGTTCTGTTAATAGACATTGCCAAGATTTATCAATTTAGTAATATAATCGCACACCTAAATCACATTGTTTTAGTCGAATTTATTACGGTCGAGTTTTTAAGACGCATATTACGAAATTTTTCTTCGATAATTGTATTCGATATTATTCTATACTTTCTATAAAAATTATTTATTACATTTTAGAAGGTAGATTATCAAATTAGGGTAATTATAATCGAGTAAGTAATTTAACGTAATATGTATAAAAAAAAAAATAATTCGGACATAATCTTCAACTTCGCCCATCTATTATAGAAGACCGCATAAGTAGAAATTACAGATTAATGTCATTTAGTATTACTTAATTTGATTGAAAATGAAATGAAATTAAATCGAATTAGTTGATCATATATTTGGCGTCGACTGAAATAGACGTACTAATCCGAACGGTTCCAAAAGGGTGAAATTTTATTTGGAATGACATATAATTAAATTAACGATATTTGACGTTTAATTATCACTTGACATTCATTCATAAAATTTAACGTGACAATTGATACCTCGATGTCGAGTGATTCGTGTTGATTCACTCAACACTTTTCGATTCTCGTAAATTTAATTAATAGTTAAATTCTCCGCTTTAGTTAAATACGAGATGGATTCAGTTAACTACATCTAATATAACACAGTAACGAATGAATCGCGTATGACTTATTTCATATCCGTTGGAATAGATATATTCTCGCAACGCAGTGAAGGTAGCATCCAATTGCGATGGTTATAGTTCGTTAGACGAGGTAATCCCTAAGGTCTCTCTTCGGAGATTTCGTAGAGAAGTCTCTCTTTCCATCTTGCTTTCTCCACTGAAACGTGTTAGTATCTCTCTTTCATCGTCGTGGATGCTCACGAATGCCGAGTTTGTCCCGAGAGTTCTACGATTTAATATACGAGCGTGTCGCCTTGATATTCAGTGGACAGATATTAGCATGTAGAGCGGCACGTCGAACTAAGTTTCACGATGGATTTGCCTTTGTATGTTGGCAACGTCGTCGTTTCGGCCGAGTGAGAAAAGCCAACCGACGAATTTCACGAAGTCGATCAACCGTTGTTCCCTTTACGGTTCGCTCAAAGAACCTAGATTCTCACTTAGTTCACTTATCTCTTGCAATTAGTTGTTTTCGTAATCGGTAAGCTTTAATTGAATGTATCCTCCATTCATCTCTATCTTGTCTTCCGTATTCTCTGTCTTTCGCTCTATTTCTTCCTTTCTTTCTCTCTCTCTCTCTCTCTTTGTTCTTCTTATCATGAGGTTAACACTACTCGAATTTTCGCGCCGCCGCAAACATAATTTATAGGAGACCAACACCGGTGCGACTATCAAGGTAGGCCGAGTACTTCAACGCGAATCCTAAAGCTAAATATAGGACACACTCGGCACGCAAACGAGATCCGTATCCGTGATAACCCTCGAGGCAAAGCCTTCGAGCTCTTCTTATGGAATGCTTCCTTCTACGTTCCATGCGGAACGATCGTGCCTAATACCAGAAAATTAACGTCTCCATTTGGAATTCCGTTCTAGGATCGACACGGACCTAGCTATTGGTGGCTCCTTTCTCGCCGAAATATCAAGGAGGTTCGCAAATCAAAAGTAATAAGACCTGGTGAGGTTTATTAAACCACCGTTATAATCCAACAGCACGAAAGTCTTCACCCCATTGCTTTACGTTCACGTTCGTGTCGAAAATCGACGGAAAAGTCGTCCCGAGGTTTCTGTTCTTTTTCAGTTTCCTTTTACTTTCAGTACTTTGTCGTATTGTACAAAACCAAGAGACCATGATTCAAATCCCAACTTGTTTTTATCAGGATTTTCTTTAGTCACGTAGAGACCACGCCTCTTGTCCTTTTTCACTCTTCAGGTCAGTAAATACAAAATGTTAAGAGTTCAGAATATATATTTTTTTCAAACCGATGTAAAACACTCGATCTCGTTCTTTTTTCTTTTTCTTTTTTCTTATCGAACATAAAAACACATGTAGAACAACATGCATACTGAAATGTAATAACTGGATATGGACCAGATACAAAACTTCGACAAATTTTTCAAAGCATATTATCAAAGCTTAAGCGATCAGTATCTACGTAGCACAAAATGGAGCGTATTAGTTTAAACAGAAAAAATCTTTGAAGCTTTTAAATAAAAGAAAAAAAAAAGATGGAAGTAATAACGTGTTAAAAGATGAAAATCAAACTCTGCTAAATTTACGAAAAAAGAAAATAATACCGAGATATTTTCTATGAATCGTCGAAAATACAAAAAAAGCTTTGTAAAGATCGAACGAAAAAGTACCCCTATTTTCTCTCTCTCTCTCTCTCTCTCTCTTTCCTCTTACCATCAGCTGACCTGCTGTTTTCGATAAGAGTTTGCGCGAGCGCGCTTCCGCGAATTGGCTATCGTCCGTGGTTTACGTCGGATTAATTGAAAACCTTTTATCCGAAGCTTTTTTCTCGCCCTGCGACAGCCATGACCAGGCTTGGGGGTGGGGTCGAGGGTGATTTTTTCGCGGATCGCTCGTCGCGAATCGAGCGGATTAACGAGACGAAGCCATCGGCATACGAACCGACGCGTTATTTGGTATGATATTTTTTTCTTTTTTTTTTCTTTTTTTTTTTCGTTCATGTTAGTACATACGTATACATTCCCATATCGAAATCACTGTGCACTCTTGCGGCATTTTAATACAAAGAGAAGCAACAACGAGAATATATTTTTTGGGGATTTGTACAAACCCTCAAGGTCTATCGCCATTATTTATTATAAAATGATGTTTGATTTTGTTTCTAGATCTTTATTTTAAGGTACGTTAAAATCCTTGTTACTCGTACATATTCATTACATATGAGATTTTTTAAAATATACAAGAGATATTGCATCGGCAAATACTTCCCGTTGTTATATTTACATCGATGAGATTGACTATGCATTAGATGCTAAACGTCATGCGGATTATCAATCCGACGAGCTTCAACAAATCCATAGATTTACGATCTCCCGGAAAGCCTGAAAATACTAATACGTTGTCTCTGGCATTTTCAAAATTAGTCGGATTGTAATTTAATCGAACGCACTGATAGCTTCTCGCTTAATAACTCTAGCCGAAACTGACCCTTATAAATCGTTCGTTGGAAATCCGAAGTGTGATTTCCTCTTTCCCTCCCTTTCTCTCATTCTCTCTCTCTTTCTCTCTCTCTCTCTCTCTCTCTTTCTCTCTGTCTCTCTTTCACTCCCACTTTTGACGATGAGCGAGCAGGGTGATGGATTCGAATAAGAGCGCTTTGAATATTCGAAAGTGGAGCCATTCGAAGGACTTCGATCCCGATCGAATCCCGTCGAATCCGAAACGAGAATCGTGAGCTGGAAGATTAAGCGAGCCTCGAGAGAACTGTTTGAGCGGTTAATGAGATTCTTCCAATGAGGACTACATTAAAACGATTCAATTTCGGCAGAGAATGTCAATTCGAGAAGAAATTTTCTCTTCGTTATATCACCCGTAATAGGAAACTTCTTTACCGCGACATTTGTTTTCCTTCTTTTTCTTTTTCTTTTTCTTTCGTTTTTTAACACGTACGCATACGTACTGATTAAATATGGCATCCTTTAACTAAAAATGTCATATAATATTCTTTTTTTGTACGAGTACGTGCGCGCAAAAAGTGAGCAGTGTAATACGATAAACTTGAACATTTTTACAATTTTTACGAATATAATTTACAAAAATGATTGATACCGTTAATAGTATTATATCTTTCTCAGCGTGTTTGAACGTAGTATTCGGTAAATGAAGAAAAGAAATTTAACTAATTGTTTTTTGATAGGATACTTTAAAATATTTTTTGCGGAACATTTGATACTATTCGCGGTCATTCAGAGAGGAAGGAAAAACTGGAGCTAGTAGAAGAACATTTCCCTTTCCAATTTCCAACTATTTCATATTCAGAGGCTCGTATGATATTCAGCACTGAGACATTAACATGTAAAGGGTGTACCGAGAGGAACGAAGAGAGAAAGAGAAAGAAAGAGGGAGAGAGAGAGAGAGAGAGAGAGAGTGGTGAGATGGTGGTGGTAGTACTCGGTTGTTCGTACATAGTTGTAATAATCCCATTAGAACGTGGGCGAAGGGTGAATGCAGAGTAAAACAAGGGTGAGTAGACGGCCTGCGGCCATCGTGCCGTTTTCTGAAGCATATATATACAATCGAGAACAACCAACAGAATCAACAGGGAAAGTTAATCGCCATACTCTTTGCTCAAGAGTAAATCTCGATGGTTTTTCTTCCTCGTTGAAGCTCGTAAACGACGCTAAACGAACTAATACATATGTATATTTTACAGTATGAATTTTTAAAAATCTACATATAATATATACATACATTCCTTTTGTTTCCTTTATAAGTTAAATTTATTACGGAATTAACAAGAAAAGTTTCTCGATTTGAGATCATCAAGTGAATCGATAAAATAAGTTAAGGATTAGTTGCATCACTTCCGTTAATCCAGTTAACGATAAATATTCATAGAAGTTGCTCCATCGAAATGTAGGATTATTGCGAGGATCCTATTTCTCGGATTACTGACGGTAAACTCCGAGATCTAGAGCTCGGTTTATTTCATCCTTCCTTCCACATTAAGATCAGATTATTCGTAAAATGTTGTAAGATCATCGAGGTACGGAATGGTAAAAGCTATCCGGAACGTTCGATTCGATTTTGACGAAGACTAGAGGGCGTCGGGTGCGACTTTAAAATGGAGATTCGTGAAATTTATGGTTTTCATTTCTTGGCCGACGTCGGACGTGTTGTATGTGCTGTACGTGAGAGAAATATTCTCACCGGTCAAACGACGACAAGTACGGTGTGTTGTTCCTCTTAAGAGGTGCACGCACACGAGCAGTCTGCGTTGGTATGTCTAAATAACAAGGAGTCCTAGTTCTGCTCGTCATGATAAGAAAGAGAATGATATCTTTGGTATTTGGAAAGAGAAAGAGTGGGAGAGAGAAAAGCATATGGGAAAATGCTGAGAGTAAACGTGCCTTTGTACTATGTTACTCGCTCGTTTCTTTTATTTATGTTTTCTTCTCACAGTCTGAGAATAAAATAGAAAAAAAAAGAGAGAGAAAAGAGAGGGAGAGAGAGAGAGAGAGAGAGAGAAAGAAACGACTGCTTGAAACGATGAATCCTTTGTTTGTGGTTTTTAAAAGAAGTTAGGAGAGGGAGAGAGAGAAAGAGAGAAATAGTCGAAACAAAAGTTTTATTTGGTACAACCCCGTACGCCACGATGAGCCGAGTCTTTTCACATTTCACTTTGAACACCCCGAGAAACGGAAAAGGAGGCACAATACAGAGTCCCTTTATTTTTCCTGGAGAAACCTCATGAGTTTCTTTAAGCCCACTTTTTTCTCTTCCTGACGTTTCTCTGTATTCCGTCGGACCTTTAACTCCGTCTTTGTTATCAGTACTGACTGTGTTATATCGATGTAACGATAAACTCAATAATAGAAAAGCTATCAAGCTTTAATTTTATTTTTTCCCTATTTGAATCGAATCATCGATAATTAGATCACACTACCACTGATTAATTCAGGAAATACAAAAGTTTGAAATTTTGCTTGATTAATACTTTCGAACGAAAGTTCGATATAATTGATTAACTACGCTCATTAAAAGGAACATAATTATATCTAACAGTAGAATTAATTATTCAGGCAATAAAATAATACGGTAATATTTCATACGATGATCACTTGTAAATAAACAATCGACCAACGATCAGCCATTCACTAACAAGTTATTGTTTTGAGTTTTTTAAAAATCCGAATAAACAGATAAACAAACAAACAAACAAACAAACAGATAAATAAATAAATAAATAACAAACAAACAAGATGAAAAAAAAGATCAAAGAGTAGATACTTCTTTCTAATTTAACACGTACGATGTACGATGGATCCCGTCAAAGGATTCCGATCTCGAGAGAAACGAAGAAAAACAAGAAGCAAGATAGTGGAAAAGACTCTTGGAATATTTTGTGCTACCGGACCACCTACAGCGCGTGGAGGCAAAGTTGAGTTGAATTGGGTCGGTGGTGCTCTTTCAACGATCGATCCCGAGATAGCCAAGGCTTCATTCTGCCAAAGGAAGTTCAAAGTTCATCGCTCGTCCGCGTTCCAAAGACAAGACTATCGCTAGGACATAATCAACGTAGTTCCCAGAATCAATCGACGTACTACCTCTATTCTCCTAGGAGAGAAGGATTATACTAGTCTACTGCCTCTCTCTCTCTCTCTCTCTCTCTCTCTCTTTCTATTCTACTCTTTAATGAGATATTAACTATCTCTGTCTCTCTCTCTCTCTCTGTCTGTCTCTCTCTCCCTCTCTCATTAACTTTTTTCTATTTTCTCATTCTCAAGCATCGTATTTTATTCCATTTCACCGTGTAAACTGTCGTAACGAAAATAAGGAGAGAAACGAAATTACATTGTCTTTCTCCATCCTTCTCTCTCTCTCCTTCTCTTCTTCTTTCTTTCTTAAATAACGTTTAAAGAATCTTCAGTTATTTAACCAAAATGTCATTATGTCAGTCCATGTATAAACTAGCTTTTGGAAATAGATATGATGTAATTAGTAGATAGTATAGTATATGCTTACTAGAAATTGGATGTGCCTGTGTGTGTGTACATGTGTGTGACGTTAGTATAAGAATAGAAAAACATTTATTCCTGAATATATTAGAAATAAATTATTTTCATTCGAGTAATTGATTCATTGGAATAAAAATTCTTTGCGGATGAAATTTTCAAGGATTAATTTAACTCTTCAAAAGAAGAATATTGACTTTAACCGAATACATGTTAAAGAATAACGTGTGAATGTATTTTATGTGCCAGTAGAATAGTTAAGGGAATGGGAAAGGACACAGAATAAAGCGAAGAGTCCTTCGGGAGATCGCTCGAGAAAGTAAAAGCGATTGCCTCGGTGCAGAGGAAAGCTGCCTTCTTTATTTTTGCTTTTGGCACCATGGAGAAAGATACTAAGCTTGAAAAGAAAAAAAAAAAGAAAAGAAGAAGGTTATTATCCGTTGCAAAGCGTCCAAGGTTGGAGATTGTAAAAATAGGGGCAGGTCTTCTCATCGTTATGAGAAGTTTCTCATAAAAGAAAGAGGGAATGAGAAAGAAAGGAAAGAAAGAGAGAGACAGAAAGAGAGAGGCCATATTCCAAAAGTCGAACTCTATTTTTCTTTCTTTTTCTTCTTCTCATATGCGAGAAAGCCGAACTTTGTATTTCAGAGAACCTCTAACTTCGAAATCCTTAACAGCGGAAGTAGGTACGCGGACGAAGTTTGTTTTTCTGACTCTGGGGAAACGCAAAATGATACGACTCTGATGTAACGACAGATGGCTGAAAAAGAATTGAAACGGTTTTCTTTTCTAAATCGAAGTTCTTCGATAACAGGATTCGAACGAAGAAACACGATAGATCGATTATTTCAAGGAGAAAAAAGAAAAAATGAAGAAAAAGGAAAAGATCAAAATCGAGTTTCATTAAAGAAATCCAAAGAGAAATAATATATCTCTTTTATGGCAAATTACGAGAGTATCTCGTAAAAAAAAAAGAAAAAGAGAAACAATATTTATTCATAATTTGACCATCATTTTTCAACAATTCTTTCTTTCCTTTCTATTTTTTCCTTCTTTGTTTCTCTCGTGTAAAACGTAGGAAAAGAAAAATATTGTCCCTTCTCTGTATTTTAAGGGATGTTATCGTACGCAGTTAGATGCTAGTCGGCAACCCCTCGGTCGATCGAGACATCGTGATAAAAGCGTAAAAGCAAGAATGGACGGAAAGTGCTGGTCGTTTTTTCACGGCCCTACTATATGGACAGATGTAAGCATCTCGTACAAGCCATTTCGAGGGCAACGTGTGAGTGGAATCAATTGGTGAATATAAGAGGGTACAGTAAGATGGAGTTTCCATTAAGCACAAAGAGAAACACGCTGTTTACGATGGTTCGTGATGCTTTTCTTTCGAAATGTGCGTCTAAGATAACTAAGAGGAAATCTTTCGTTTCGATCAATTTCGTTAACGAACTTGTCGGGATATTTCATTTACACAGCAATGTAATATCTCTTTTAATTAATTTGTCATAGACTATGTACTTAATTACGTCGTTATTATCGGTCGACCATCGATCAGTTAATTAAACGAACATGTTCCTAAATTAAATTTGCTCATCGATAATAAAAAATTAAAGTACCTGTACGTGATGAAAAAGTCCACGTAATTACATCTCGTAGAGTTCTCTATAGGATACTCCATTTTCACGTTCTCTTCTCACGTTTATAATTTCTCGTCTATCCGTAACCGAAGACGAATAAAAATAAACGAGCTTGTCTCGAGAAAAAGACAATCGTGCTAGACGATTCTCTCTGAGTTTCTATGGTAGAATCGCGCAAGAAAGAAGCGGATGATAAACAACGCTCATCTTACGTGCAAGATAAGAATGAATGCAGATAACTCAGCGAGTAATTTTCTAGGAACGCGTGAGTGAAATAAATTAGCGAGAGATATGAAACAGTATTGTTTTGAAGTATCGATGTGATGGAGAGCTTCCATTAAGTTTTAAGTAAAATGAAACGGAGACAGCAAAGGTCGCTATTCGTTCTAATTAACACATTCGTGATTTCTTTGTCCGATGGAAACAAACGATGTTGGTTCGTAAGCTTCTAAGTAACTTGTCACACTAAGGGATCTTTTATTCTAGGGGTTGTTAAATTTATATTCTCTTATAATTAGTTGATTAAAAACATCACGATTATTTAAGAGTATAAGATACGTTATTGCGATACGATATTTGTGCAGTAGACAAGGTATCATTTGACAATAAGTTCTTTAGAAAAACCAATATCGTGTTCTAACGTTTCCTGAAAAAAAATTCAACATGATTGAATCAACGAAATTTAAACAAGTTTTGATGTTTCTTAATAAATATTTTATAAACGAGATGTATGTGCTAATGCAGAAGCTTTGTATTCCTCAAATTCGATATGGATACGATTATGGAGGTTGGAGTATTTTGAAAAGGGTCTAAGAAGCATTTTCGATACCTGCATAGTTACCTTTAGGCTATCGCCTAACTTTACGGAGAAGTTCGAGTCCAAGCGAATAGAGACAATGAGTTGTAATTAAGGGAAAGATGAATCTTACGATATAGCGTTGTCACTTTCGAAAGACCCGCAGCTGCTTTCCTTGGCTATGTTCTACTCGAATAGCTCCATCCCTGTGATGATTAACGGCACTATGAAATCGATGGTTTGTCTCCGTATACTATGTTTGCAAGTATAAGCGTTCGTACATGACCGACTTCAGTCAAATTTACGAGATAATTCCCATGGAAGGCGATACACATCTCGTTAAACGATCAACGAACGCGAATAATTAAATTCGAATAGTTAATGCATGATTTTAAATTAAGAATTATGTCGAGACAAAGGAGAAGGATATTTCTCAAAAAAAAAAGAAGAAGGAAAAATCATAGCCCGAGGGAAAGTATAGCGATCAAAATGAAAAAGATTTAATTAGTGATTAAGTCATTTCTTCCCTTTTGCAATTGGATATAACCAGTTAATTAAACTTCTTTCACGCGATATTTCGAAGATCATTCTTTGAATTTTTTCACAGAAAATAATTTCTTCTTATCCAACAATCATATAAAATTTCAAATTTTTACATTATTCAACTCGCCTTGATCGCTGAATTTAAACTGACTCAAGTACGCTGATTAGAACGAGGAGTTCGAAATTGTTAGAAATACTGTCTTTCTCTCTTGTGTCAAGTTTAATGTAATTTTAGAATCCATAAGAGGCAACCCACGACGATGCTCTTATGACATCTTAAAACGAAGTAGTAAGAGAGTAAGAGAGTTAATACAAATTTTCACTAGACTGCTTTACCATCTAGCCGCTTCTAACTTTTGATATTGCACCTTCGAGGCTAGTACCGTTACTAGTGGCAGCCCTACGAAACAATGAATATATCGCGTTGCCGTCTTCAACATGGTGCCAAGGATAATGGGTTGAAAGCCTTGCAAACAATGAGACCCAATCGTATTATACGTTGAACGAATTTGAGAAAGGAGTATTCTCTTAGCAGTACTAGACGTACATAATATCGACCCATGGCATAATGTATAACGACTCGACGCGTAATTTCGTATGCGTGAGCGAGTTTATTGCAAGAAGCGAAGCGTGTCGAGTGGAAATGAAAGAAGAAGGAATCGTTGCTGAGACAGAAGACGAAAGAAATAAATAAAAGAGAAAGCAAGCGTAAGAAAAGTAGAACGAATGAGAAAAATAGATAGAGAGAGAGATATAGATAGAGAGAGAGAGAGAGAGAGAGAGAGAGAGAGAAAGAGAAACGAACAGAGAGAAAGGAAAAGCTCATAGAGTTGGATAGAGACACAGCATTGGTTGCTCGGCACGTGACTGGAATTCCTTTAATCTCTTTCTCTCTTATATACGTTTCTACTTGTGCTACTCATTCAGTCACTTCAGCATACTTCAACTTAAGTAAGTACATACGCGTGACGAACTTGTTGGCTAAAATCAACGCATCTTCGGCAATTTTGAAGGAAGCCTGTTAACCTAAAGCAAACTAGAACGAATATGTATATATAGAGTCGGTAAGATTTCGCGAATGAATTTCCTATTTTCCGTATCTATGAAATCGTGCAAAACGAACGTGCGAGGTCGAGGACAAAGTGACTTTTATTTTTACAAGTATTCACAAAAATGCTGATTGCGAGAAGTGGAAAACGGCGCCGAGGGCTCTATGACATCGATATTTCTCGATCTAACGCCCCGATTCACACTCGTTTGCTCGTTTCCTGAATGCTCGCTCTCTCGAGAACAGCTGTTTCAATGAATCGAACTTAGAACAGCTCTTTTTCTTTTTTTTTTCTTTTTTTCTTTTTTCTTTTTCCTTATAAAATCGTTCATGCATAAAAGAAGGTAACACGAATCTTCATATCTTTTGAATTTGCCTTCGTCTTCTTTCTATAGTTTTACTCTTTAAAAGCTGGGTTGTGTGTAGTTTTCCTTTTTATAGAGAAAAACATTTATGTAAGAAGAGAACAAAGAAGGAAGATAGCAAGTTTACAAAAGATATGAAGAGGTACGGGAGCTTTATATTGCTTTCTAGAAACAACACCAACGCGTATGCACGAGCCATGAATTTATTTCAATTGCGAAGGGCACCATAGAGGGAACCAATTAACAGACGCTACTACGTTACTTGTTATTCTCCAGAAATAATTACGGTGCGCTTCGTAAAATCAATATTTCTCATGAATTCCTCCCTCTCTCTCTCTCTTTCTCTTTCTCTCTTTCTCTATCTTTCCCTTACGAAATATACAAAATACACGAATTAGATAAAAATCCTGCATTTTTTCTAAAATATTTAACAAATGATCAATTTAAAAAAACTGTAACTTTTCCAAATGTAGTTTTCCTGAAAAGTACGAGTCAAGTCTCGAGCTTATCTCCGTGAGTCGTTAGCTTGCTAAATAGCAATAGCACCATAGCGTGGTTAGTTTAACGCGTGCTAGCAAACGTCGTTGCATCCTCTCCATTCACGTAGCTATATACACGTATGTGTATATACATGTGAGTGTATTTACAAATTATATATATATATATATATATATATATATATATATATACGTAAAGCTTCTCGCTCGACTCATTTCAAATTCGTATTAACCTTAGTTAGTCGCGCTACAACAATCGTGCCCTGCGAAAGGGAGCTCCTTTTTTCTTTCCGGAACGTTACTGTCTGTAGCGGATCGCGTAATTATCGTGCAAAACAGAAAACTCGTTTGCACGTAATTAACATCAACGCTCTTCTTTCTAGACAGAAGAACAAAAAAAAAAAGAAGAAGAAACTCAATAATTTTCTATTCGAAAACGATAAAAATATAAAATGTATTCCTTCTCTTGTTTTCGAACGTCTTATTTCGAAAAATAAAAGATGGCGAAGGATATTATTTAATCATGAACAAAAAAAAAAAAAGAAAGAAAAGGAAAAGAAAGTCAATTTTTCAGTCACCGATCATCATTTATCAAAAGGAGTAAAACAAAAAACTTATTGTTAGATATGTCTTAAAATATCTTATGTGATAACTCATGTTGAAAAATTCGAAAAATACATTAGTCACATTAAAAACATTACATTTTATATATTTATGCAAATGGATGACGGTGAGACTCGTAGCCAAAATGGTCTCATTGTTAGAAAAGCAACGACGATGTTCTACTTCCACGCGTTTCTTTCTTACCCATCCTTCTCCGACATCGTACCATCTCCGTGGAACCTACCAAAACGTTTTCCTCGTCCCTTTTTATTTGCTGCTTCAGAGCCTTTACGAAAAAGGTCCTTTACTATCTTTCTCTCTCTTTCTCTCTCTATCTTTTCTCTCTCTTTCTTCCTTTTCTTCTTTCTTTCAACGTTTCATGAAAAAAAAATCAGATAGAGAAGAATGTGCAAAGGCCCTTCACCGACGTCTTATTTACCAGCAAGCTCGACACATATTTCACATCAAAGTTATCGTATCGATATCCTCATGATATTACATTATTGCATAATTTTTCTCGTGTTTCCTAAAATCCTATAAGAAATGTTCTGTTCAAACAAGTGAACGTTCTTTTAACGTTTCGAAAAATATTGTTAATTAAAAAAATTCTTTCTCGAAATTATATCAGTTTTTATATCGCGTTTATTTTTGTGAAATTAAGAAAATGTTTTTCCAGAAAGATAAGTATTCGTTTCTCGAAAATTTTCAGGACACATACGAGAGTTACCTCTTTGAATGAATGTTGAATCAAACTTCCAAAGAGAAGTATTTACCAAACAGATTTTATCGAACTTTTCCCAACGATTCGCTCGTATATATCTCGAGAGTTGCGTTGAGTGCATAAAAATTCGAGAAAGTCGTGTGTATACACACACACACACACACATATATAGATGGAGGGTAATGACAATTGGTGACTTAAACTTCGATTCGCTTGTTAAATACGTTTCGGCAAAAAAGAAGAAAAAAAGAAAAAAATAATCCTCATATCTCGTCGTTTTTTCGCTTATTAACGAACGGATATAGGATATGATAGTTCGTTCTCAGAGTTTGACGAACTCGTTAAACTTTATGACAGGGTTTCTCAGATCAGATAGACGAACACTTTCGTGTCTGACCAATTTCAATTTCTCTCGTAATTGTCACCGTCGATGAGATCCTCGCAGAAGAGAATGAAAGCAAGAGAAAGAAAGAAAGAAAGAGAGAGAGAAAGAGAGAAAGAGGAAGATAGAGAAAGAGAGAAAAAGAAAACAAGAAGGAAACGAACGAAAGGAAGAAAGTTCCTGATCTTCGTCGTTCTGGCGACGTGAAACCCAACGGAGCAGTAGAACAAGCAACGAAATTGAATTTCCTTAGGTAAAGAGAAATTTCTGTCGAGGTACCTGCAATTCGTGGGCGTTTCCACGCGTCATTCGAGAAGTTAATATCATGAAATGTAAGGATATCCAAAAAGAGAATAGAAAAAGCTAGAAAGACATGTTCCGAGCTCGATTGTAGTATTATTAGAACAAAAGGATGTCTACAGTTTAATCCGAGCATCGAGTTTTATCATAGATCGTATTCGCGTTTCATGGTAATTGTATTCTCAACGATTACGTCCGATGTCTGCTGATTTCATTTAACAATGTTAGTAAATTGCAATTATGGTCTATCGAGTAAACTAGAGAGCTTAACTAGCACTTTCACTTCGTGTATCGAAAAAGGACGTGTGATATACTTTTATACACTTTTTTGAGCACTTATGTTTATGTAAAATATTTCTAATGATATGTATATATACATAGGATCCTAATATATATATGTACATGTATGTATATATATTTATCAGGCTGATCATTAAATTCATCGAAAGTTTCTTTCAGCAATTCATAATCGTATCGATCTCTACAACAAATTTCTTACAAATATTTGATGCTAGTAAAAAAGGAATAAAGATAAGAAATAAAATATCTTTTCATGACTGAAAGAAGCAAAAAATAGAAAAGAAACGATCTCGTGGAGGTGTCAAAGAATAAATACGACTATTAGATTTAACGATAAGAAGGGGTAATCGCGAATCAAAGAAGCAACAAATCCTTCGCGTTCCTACCTTTATCCTGAATTGAGAAGATCGACCGGCGCCATCGTGTCGCCTGAGTCTCTTCTCAGTTGTTTCTTCTTTCCTTATTCTCTCTCTCTCTCTCTCTCTCTCTCTCTATCTTCTTCTTCTTTCTCTCTGGAGAATGAAGAAGAAAAGAGAAACGTATTTTCTCTTCTCCTGAACATTGTTTCTTTTTTCTTCGATATATCTGCACAGTACGAAGGCGAAAAATAAGACGCTTACGTTGCACGGTATATACCAGTGATTATCGATTCCGCGTTTCACTAAAGTCCATCTCATTTACTTCTTCCGTGCTTTCCGTAGGGGTGGGGTAATCACAGTGCTATTAAGAAAGAGAACGAGAGAAACGAACTTTTCTAGTCTCAAAAGCACAAAGCGAATTCAAGGAAAAGATGATAGGAAAGCTTGCTGGATCTCGCTTCGAGTAAATAGGAAGAGGCTGACACGAACAAGGGAAAAATATAGGTAGACAAAGAGAGAATAGAAAATTGAAAGAAGAGAATAATGAAGAAAAAAGTAAATAAACTAAAAGGACCTACCGATCTATCGATAGAAATGTAGAGAGAGAGAGAGAGAGAGAGAGAGAGAATTTGTATATTACATGTATGTGTATGTGTGTATGTGTAGATATAAAAATATCGTTTAATGATCTTATAATAGATACATCATAATTAACATTTTCATTATCTCAATGAATAAATGTTACTAATATTTCAAACGATTCCTTTTTTTTTATAGATATTTTCAATATCTCTGCTAATTAATAATATACTGATACAATAACGTTACTTATTCTGGATCGAGAAGAAAGAAAAGAGAGGAAGGATAATATATAGAAAGATAGAAGAAGATAGAAACATCGTAATTAACCATCGTTCCAAACTCATGCGTCTGGCCACATTGAGTACCCTTCTGTAAAAGTACCTAATTCCACGCTTGACGTCCCTCACGAGGATTGAAGACCTCGTACCCTTTACCCTACCACTCTTCTCGACTAGAGACTCGAAATGTACGAGTCCGCATCTGTGATGTCCTCCATCGGCAAGCTTTTTATTCGGCTTCGCGAAATCGACTCTTCCTTCGGGCTATCATTCTCCTCTTTCCATCTCTCCTTTCTTGAGAATCGTTCATTGCGAGGATTGCGAAGGGATCACAGGAAGGTGAGAGGATTTTGGAAGAAGCTCTTTTTGCCAAGCTTCCGAACACTAAGAAAAAGCTCGACAAAGGATCGAAGGTCCACCGATGGCGCTCTTCTTCTTCTGTCCCTGATCCTTTCCCTTTTCTTTCTTTTTTTTTCTCTCCCATCTTTTACTTTCTCTTCTTTCTTTCTTTTTTTTCTTTATTTCGATAGTCTTGATGTTCAGTTTTCAATCCGATCGATCGGAAAGAAAAATGTCTTGCCGATATTCTCGACGTTCGATATTCGAATTCATAAAGAAGTCTCTACATAGCGGTTGTTCCTTCTTCGAAGTATATTTCCCACGCGGCTCTTCTTCGTGGAAAATTCGAAATTTCATATTTTCTTTTGCACAAACTACCCCTTCGATTTCGCCGAAACAAAGAAAGTCCTTGTTCCATTCTCATTCGTATTCTCCTTGTTCGACTTACTTTGTGCCGACTTAAACGACCCTTGTACGAAAACCCCAAAATGCAATTACCTACTTATCGTAAAATTCATAACACTACTTCGATTAGATTACCTCGGCCGATCGAAAAATATGTATAAGAAGTTTTTCTCCTTTATTTCTGGAATTTATTCGATACGATAGCCCATTCAACCCGACGTTTCAACGACATCCCTTTCTAAACGTAAATGCCTAAAGAAAAATAATCTCGACTTGCTGCTCATCGTTTTTTTTTTGTCGTATGTATTCGTTCTTCTTTATCTTTCTTTTTCCTTCGCGAAAATCTTATGTGAGAATCGGAATACGATTTAGACGATTCGCGAGCACAGCTTCTCTTTCTCTCTCTCTCTCTCTCTCTCTCTCTCTCTCTTTCTCTCTTCGCTTTTCTCTCCTTTATCTCAAATAAGATGATGGCAACCTATCGCGATTTGAGCTGGAAAGAAAGAGAGAGAATAAGAAAAGGATGGAGAATAAGAAAAAGCTTTCCTTTTTCGTGAGACGAAAAAAAGCGAGACCCCTATCGCCTCTGAATTTGTAGGAGATCTAACATTAAGGATAGAGGAAAAAAAGAAGAAAAAAGGAAGAAAAAGAAGCAGAAAAGAAGAAGAAGAAGGTATGGGCGTGATATCAAAAAGTGAGTCAGGGATAAGAAAGTGAACGAAAGAGAGAGAGAGAGAGAGAGAGAGAGATGAAGAAGGCGTATATTGCCGTAGGCAGTGTAATTTAGCTTCGTACGTCACGCTGCCGCGAAGGTAATTATCTACGTTTTATCCGAGCATTATCCTGAGCGTGTTACACACCGTTAAATATTATCCCGACTCTATAAGCAAGCTAGCTCGCACCGACCAACTATTCAGACCGCTAGCTAACCAACCAGCAAACCAGGCAGCCAGTCAACGTTAGCACAGTTATCGCAAGAATTAAAATGGCCAGGCTTAACTCTTAAAACGGTCACGGCGAGATATTAATCGCTAGCTTGGATCTTTTGAGAACGCTCCTTTCCTCGGCAAGCAGCTGCCTTATCGGCCCAACTTTAGCCTCCATTTTACGAGCCGCGAAAGGTAGAGGTACGGAAACCGGAGAACTCTTTCATTCGAGCGACTCCACTTTCAGGCTATTCGCCTGAACTTTCCACCTCGATCGTTCCTCCTCTTCCGTATCGTTTCACTCTTAATTTTATTTATCGTCTCATGTGAATCCTGAAAGTACGTTTCATGAATGGAATGGACGTCGAAGGGAACGTCGTTCGTTATAAGTAATAACATCTTCTCAATTTCTACTCGGTCCAATAAAATTTTCATCTATCTGTCAAGTTCATTGCTCGAATCTCATAGATAACGGGATAAGAAGAGAAACATCCTGTAGAACAGTATATTCAGTAGCATGTAGTAGTATCCTGATTGTTAGATGGGTAGTTGGCTTCCGGGTATCAGTTAGAAAGGAACTTCGACGAACATTCGAGGGATACAAATTTAGCTTCATGAAAACACACTTTCATGTGTGTATCTGTATGTATATTGAGTTTGTTGTATATACACATTGTACCTCTGTGTGAGTACTCGAGCTATTTCGTTAAAACTAGTTTTCCGTAATGCGTCGCGCTACTGTGAGAATTTCCGTTGCCCTCAAATTTATAGGCGACTCTACTGGCAAACAGTTTATCCGTGTAGAAACGAGCGTGTTTCGCTTTGAATAAAAATAAAAGGAAAAAAAAAAGAAAAAAAGAAAAAGAAAAAAAGAAACATCGTTGAATCGAAAAAGAAAAAAATAAAAAACACGAAATCTCATTCGAATTCACGAGAACGCGTTGTCGAGTCGTAATCGAATCGTCGCAAGCTCGAGCTTTCCTAACGCATATAGAACGTAGATACGTGTGTACATATACATAGATGTATGTTAGCAACCCCGTCAATCGTTCGACCTTTTTCGCGAATCGGCCTTTGAAGCGACTTGACGAGGGGGTTTATTTAAAATCCAGGAACGTCGTTCGACAAATCTCGATAGTTCGTTTTCTCGTGTCAGCTCTTAATTAGAGTAGACTGGCGACGAGTTTATTATATCTCTTTGAGAATTGTAACGAGTGGCCTGGAGCTAGGAGAGTCTCGCCTAACGTCGAAAGCTCTCTTCTTCTTCGATAAAGTCGACGACGATCTTTTAGGCTCATGAAAGCTACGTCCTCTTGGTAAACTTAGTTAACGATGAACTTCGTCTCTTGTGTCGATAACGAAAGACCATTATTAGTTTTGATTCGACGGAGATGAATACTTGTTTCCTATCTTTTGAATATACTTTACACAATTTTCTTATTTCTCTCGTAAAAGTACTCGAACGTGTATACGTTGAATAAAGATTTGTAAGATAATATTTAATTAAAAAATTTCCAATCCCAATTTCATGAATATTCCATTTTTGAATATCGATTTACACGATTGGATTAACACCCGATTACTTTTATAATTACTTCATAATTAATATAAAATAATCATTATAGACGTTATAAACAATATCATTTTGAATTTTTCATTTCATCGCGAGCCAACGTGTTCCAAATCCACACGAAATAAAATGATAAAAAGGAGGGTTTCAATCTGACGGAGGAGAACCGGGTGTGCTCTTGATTTTCTTCGCACGAATGGTAGCAGATGTAATTTAGCACGCTCATCCGTCCTCGAGTAATACTAAAGCGTGAAAAACCTACGAACGAACAGTTTAATCATAATCATTCTAATTAGTGTAAGATAAACTATAGATATACAAAGTCGTAAGGCTCGAGGATTTAGAAGGGTGACAACTGAGATTATATAGAAACGAAAAGTAAGAGAAGAGAAGACCGTCCATTTTTTTCCCCTTGCGAAATGATCGTTAGAAGAACGGAAACACGGTTTTTTCAAGCCGGCACTCCGTAAAAATACGCACAAGCGCTGCGTAGTTACGTTTAACTCAACGGTGGTCACTAAACCCTTATAAAAAGCATTCGGCTTTTCAGTCTTCGAATGAAATAACTTTTAATAATAAAACTCTCGTGAAGCATTTTAGCTTCGAAATAATATTTTCCTTTCGTCGTCGTCGTCGTCGTCGTCGTCAGCGGCGGCATTGACGGTGCTTTACGAGACCATGAAATATTCCGTTTTATTAACACACGAAAACGCAAACGTCAACTCTTCGGCTTTACATCATACCCTCGAGTTTAAAATCGCTTACGAATAATTGAAAATAGTGGTGCAAACATTTCAAAATTGAAAATTTCATTTTTCAATACTCAAAAATCTATTGAACTATGTGACCGATAAAAGATCTCTCTTAAAATAATCTTTCAAATTTTTTATATTAATCGAAATTGTTGTTTTAAATCTAATGTATAAGAAGTTTAGCGTACAATATTAATCTAAATCAATTTTCCTTTCCGAAAATATTCTGTTTCACGTGTAACTAACAGCAACTGTGCACATCTATACATGTATGTACTCCTAACGAGTAAGTACTGCGTTATATACTCGTATATATTACTGCGAATAGACTATATATCGCTTTCTCTTATTATCAGCCGTTGAATTAGTATTATAGTTGAGCCAACCAGAGCATTACTATTCCAACAGAGTTTCATTATTCACCCTGGCTTTGTTAAGTTGTTCTATTTTAACTTACGAGAAAAGGCGCAATGATTCTTAATAAGTATATACGCTTTTGTTAGAATTTCAAATCTAGGTAAGAGGTAATCTCGATAAGATATTTTTTAAGAAATGAGATTTTTATTAAGAAAATAAATCTTAATCCGAATAAAAATAATCCTAAAAGATGAATCGAGATGTTTAGATAGGAATTATCAAAAGACACGTAAAAACACGGAATATTTCATTTCTTAGATTCATTCGGGTAAGCTGATGGGTCCATGTCCTGAAGTAAATGAACGCATCTCGCTAACTGAGACCACGTACCAGCAGGAAATTCGTGGGAGAAGTGATATTTAAATGCTAAGTAGACTCACGTGCGAACATTTCTCCGGCTGGCAGCTATCCGAACCGAATAATCGTTGAATACATTTCTACTGCATTTGCAGATGCCTTCTATTCTCATTTTTTTTATTTTCACCTTTTTTTTATTATTTTCAAACTGTTACATTTAAGTATAACTTTCGAGTTTTCCGAAAAAATTTTTCCTGAGACCAAACGTAAACAAAATTTTAACTCCATTATTACATACATCACACATATCTATGAAATATCTAATCTCTGTATAAAATTGATTATTAATGACTTTGAAAATTAAGCAATTTTTGTCCATAGAAAGGAGTAAATTGTCTTTTAAGGTTGATTATCGATCTGAACATTTATTATGCAATTACATTTGCTTGGTTTGTTTTTGACTTGTAGAAATTTCAAAGGTGCATTCCTTGTATTTTCAGTAAACACTACCAGCTTCGAGATCCAATTTGCACGAGCGCTAGAGCCAGGCTCAACGAGAGGGGATTTTAGATAGTAGCTAGCATCATTTTGAAAGGAGCACACGACATTTTCACGAACGTTCGACCAAAATTTTTGAACAACGTGACGGTATAAGCGTGGGAGAAGCCGGTTTTGTAATTTTCAACGTGCACACAATAGTCCCAAGTAACGTGATTCTTACGAATTTTCCATTTTCGGAAGGAACATTACTTCATCCTTTCTCTTTTATTCGGAGTTCTCCTTTTTTGTTCTCGCAATATAATCGAGTCGGCTGAATTTTATTTCGCATGCTTTACTTGCACGAGACTCGTTATTTCTTATAAAAGGAAAATTCTAAGCGGATGATACCGGAGGCACGAAAGTTTTTCTCGCGTACATATATCTCTCGCAAGAGTATAACGCCTTAAAGTTGACCTATCATCATCCTCCCGATATGATCCTTTCTTTCTTTCTTTCATATTTTTTTTCTTCCTTTTTCTTTCTTTTTCCTTCTTTTTTTCTTTCTTCCTTTCTTTTTCGCTCGAGCTCGTGAAAACTGGCCGAACCGGAGGTTACGAAATCTCGGCTAATTTTCACGAACTGTTATTCCGATCGATCGCGAGAACTTTATCTTCTTCCAACACGCGAATTCGAAGGACTTTAATAACTGGGTCGTTGGGCGAATGGCCAACGTGAAGTTCCATTCGAAAATATTCTCCGATGATCCTTAATATCCACAATATTTATAATATATTTTATATATATATACGTAATAATAAAAATACGTGTAACAACCTTAACCCACCTCGAATCGAAAATGTTTTCATATCCTTTCGAAGGAAGGTAGTTCGATTCAGAGAAAGTACCACATCTTTTCCTTAGAATTCACTTTCGAGAGAATGCCTGCTGGTTTTGAAAGGTTTCGGTTGCCGCTTTGAAAGTATCACGTTGTTCCCATGAATGCCAAACTATAGCTTGTTATTATCTGATAAAGAAGCAACGGGAAGTTCGTATAAGGTAGAATGTATTCGATATGGTATTCGTTCTCTTTTATAAAATTGGAATAGAAATAATTTTTATTTTTATATTTGACAAGAATATATATATTTTTTCTTTCTCAAACATTTATGGAATAAAATTTTTATACGTGTAATACGTAAGTATAATTGCCAAGGCCTATTCTAATTTCAGCTAAGTGTACAACAATTATACACGATGCTACGCAAGAGAGTAACAAACCTTGTAAATACATTAAACTTGATGTTGAATCAGGAAGCGGGACGATGGTTTTTGCTATGGTCGAGCTTTCTTCCATTTGGTGAGAAAAAGAGGGAGGAAAAGTGGGAGGAGGAGGAGGAGATGAGAGGTATAAGGGAATCAGAGGATCTCAGAGAGATAGCTTTAGTGAACTTCGAACTTTCCCACTAACAACGTGATAAGAGAACCTCCGAGCTACGTATTCCAAAGCCATGGATAGATAGATGGCGAATATATAAGGAAAGACAGAGATAGATATAGAAAGAGCAAGAGAGAGAGAGAGAGAGAAGAGTCGTCGTCGTGGCGAAGTTACGGACGTTTCTGCGGCGTGAAACTAAACTCGTAACTCCTGCCTCTGCGCAAAACTTTAAACATTAAATTACGCGGTAGAAAATGTAATTTTTCTAGCTCGGTGAACGCGCGCCGAGCTGGCGGCCTTATATACGCACATACACTTCCTACTTAGATAGAAATACGCATACACAATGCAGCTCGTCTTACGAAGCCGTGACACCTGTCCAATGATGAAAGGCGACTCTTGATGCGGCTCGACCGCACAACGTAATAACGTTTCCTTTTTCACGGCGAGAAAAGGAGAGAAAAGAAGAATGCGCGATGCAAGCAATTACGGTGAAAAATGCTAGACACATGCATACGCGTTTCCTAGGACGAGACTGAAAGAGGTGATAGAGGGCTGAACTTCTGTATAGAATATAATACTAGAATCGAGCTTCATCGTTATTACACTCGTGATTCCACCTCATAGTCTCTCTGCAGGTCCTGTTATATCGGCTCAGTTATAACATATTGAATGATATTGCAACGTACATTAAATATATCGGATAGTTATATCGGATATTCGAGCTTGGAAAATTGACAGTATCCGTTCGTTCTGTAGATTCTACGTAGAAAAAAGAGAAAAAGAGAGAGAGAGAGAGAGAAGGAGAAAGAGAAAAAAGAAGAAAGAGAGAAATAAAGAAAGAAGAAAGACTTGCTGGAACGAAAAGATCTGCCAGTGTTAAAGCGAAACGTCCGAACGTAGAAGACGAATGATTCGAATTTCCTTCTAGCGATTCTCGCCGCACGAACGAACTTGAAAATTACGTCTTTCAGATCGAGTTCAAGTTCAGAGACAAGAAAGAGAGAAAGAGAGAGGGAGAGGGAAAGAAAGAGAAATAGATAGATAGATAGATAGATAGATAGATAGATAGATGTGGGTGGATATCGTAGTTCAAGATCGATCGAAGTTTTGGACTTAGGTACTTACCAAAGGATAATGTAACAAAGTTGCAAGTTCGGAATGGTCCAAGATGATCGTTCGAGGTCGGTTACCTCCCACGAAAGTATCGTGACTAAACGAAAAACAGAATGAAGTTGTCTGTGAGAAGACGATGTCTATTTCTGCACGTCATCCAAACTCTTTTTTACGTTATGGAACCCTTCTAAGGTTCTTTCATTTTTCCTAGTCTTTTCATTCTTCTCTTTTTCTTTATATATATATTTTTTTTCTTTATATATGTATATATATTTGCCTCGATGAAGATGCTTGAGCTTATTTACTATCAAGACACTTTCTATCCTGATACTAACATACTATATTTCACTTCACGATCTACTATAAATCAAAAAATGTATCGTGAAAAATAATTTGTTAAAATGATTTAAATAATGATCTAAATATCGTATATTATGACAGTAACACTTGCAATAATTCAATCTTAATATCGATAATTATATAATCTTACAAATGCTAATAAAAAATTTTAAATCGAGCTGTTAATCAAGTTATTACAGCTATGAACTAAAATTATTGAGAACGTAAGGGTCTCAAAAGAACCATAATCCTTTTGAAAAACTAATAGCAAATCCTTTCTAGACAACATTGAAATTAACCGTGCAAAGAGATATCAGTCCCATGCTTTGATCACCGAGTCGCTACATAATCGTTTAGCATTTTTCAGAGGAACGTTAAGGAGAGAAAAAAATTCGACAAATCGTCGTTCGACATTTTCCAAGGGGGATAGGATAGCGATTTTTCAACGCTTTTACATCCAGCAAGACCGTCGAGGATAACTTTTTCACAAACCACGATGGTATTTGCATGTCGGTTGATTATACGGTTGCGAGTAAAAGGGAGGAAGGCTTCATTTTTTTCCCCTATAAAAAAGTCTTGTCTGTATCACGATACTATACTATATCGTATTTGAAAGAGCGAAGCATTAAAAGGTACTCCGCGAAGGGCCAAGTAAACGTACCAGGGCGGAATAACTGCTGCGAACGTTTCGGGCACACGCGTGGCTAGATGGACTCGCGAACAGCATTATGCAAAGTTCATTAAAACCGAACTCTTGGAGCTCGGTGCGCTCGCAGAGAAGCTCCATGAAGCAGTTTTCATCCCCCAACTCTTCTCTCTATCTCTACCTCTATCTCTATCTCTATCTCTATCTTTCTCTATCTCTCTATCTCCGCCTCTCGTTCCTCCACATCGTATTCGAAGCCACGAAGAGAGTAACGCTTTAGCCACGGCGTTAAACTTGTCTAAGTTTCTCTTTCCTCTCTTTCCTTCCCTTTTCTCTTCCCCACCATTTCACTGTCCTTTCTAACTCGGTGCTGTCGGTCGGATCTAAAAACTTGAGGGTTGTCTCTATCTATCCTCCATCACCCTCTGTCTTCCCTCTTCCTGCCTCTTTCTTCCTTTCTTTTTTTCTTTTTTTTTCTTTTTCTTCTTCTTTTCTTCTTTTTCTTTTCTCTACCCCTCTATTTTCATCGCAGACGCTCAAGCTTTTCGTATTATCCTCCCGTCCCCCATACAGACTCACGTTCGATCTTACTACTTTTTCTTCTTCTTCTTCTTCTTCTTCTTCCCCTTGTCATTTTTCTACGTAACCGATTGCTTCTTTTTCTTCTTCCTATTTTTCCTCCTCTTTCCAAGTCACGTGCTTGAGGTATACCAGCAACGGCACGCAACTTCGATCTGACTGATTTAAGTCTTCTTCTTCTCCTCTTCTCCTTCTTTTCCTTCTTCTTCTTCTTCTTCTTTTTCTTCTTCGTCTTCTTTCTTCTTCTTCTTCTTCTTTTTTTTTTCTCGTCCCGACGTGCTCTCCTTGTTGAGCTATACAAAAATCAAGGACGTGTTTCGAACCTCGAATTTTCATGGTCGATACTATCTCTCGATAAGCGATAAACTCTAGTATCTTATGAATAATGAAACTTCTT
Organism: Vespula vulgaris; assembly: GCF_905475345.1. Lineage (NCBI taxonomy): Eukaryota > Metazoa > Arthropoda > Insecta > Hymenoptera > Vespidae > Vespula > Vespula vulgaris. The sequence continues at coordinate 2,808,734 of NC_066591.1, read as the reverse complement.
ACGATTTGATAATGTAATAAAAATATATTCTTCTATTTTACATTCATATATTACTGTAGAAACAAAGATATTCAAGGGTTTTGCATATACTTTTAGATTCAACTTTTAATTATCATTTCGACGAGAGTAAATTGAATCATTAATATCTGCATAATTTTTGAGCTTGTTCGGAAATAATTTTTGATTTAATTGAAAATTCGTGGTGCCATTGCTGGCGTAAGACAATATGTACATTCTCGACGAACGGTGAATATCAAATCGAATTGTGCGACCGTTCACAGTCGAACGTTAGCGTAAACGTACTTTATGTCTACAGATTGCAATTGCAGGGATGTGTTAAAAAAAAAAAAAGGAAAAATGAGAGGAAGAGAAAGGAAAGAGAATTCCTACAGCAGTAACGCACGTAATATCGGTCGATATTCGAGGTATTGATTTACTGTCAAAACGGAATCGAACTGGTGTTCGAGTACGATGACCACGAACCAACACGTTCGAAATACGTATATGTTTGAAAACGAAGTTTTCGACATATCGATCACGATATTTCGACCTTTCCTAATATCAAAGCTTCGTTTTTACAGACATTGATGAATAAAGAATAGTAAGTCAAATAGAAGATATCCGAATACACCGTACTTTAAGTTCAATTAAAAAAAAAAGACAACAATTTAATGAAATGAAAAGAAAGATAAGATAGATAAGAATAGAGTCTAAAATTTTTAATAAATATTTGATTACATCTCGTATGTACCTCGTTTATTAATTCCGTTAATTCTCAAGTTCGCGTGTAAACCACACGATTTAAAGGTGGAGTGACGAGGTTGAGTAGGAATTACGACGATGAAAATGGGAATTATGGGAATTTCGAGGTCGCTCGTGGAGTTCGCGTTAGCGTAATAACTCGCAAAGACGCGATTACATCGAGGAAGGAAGGAAGGAAGGAAGAGAATACCTTCGTTCTCTTTCTCCTAAAGACATAGTGTACTAAAAGTGGAACTGCGCGAGCGTCGAAATACGTCTCCTCTTTGCGTCGAGGTGCTGGTGTGCAGAATTTAGGACATAGGATCGGGATACATCATTGTTGAGTAAAAGCGAGAAAGATAGAGAGAGAGAGAGAGAGAGAGAGAGAGAGAGAACATGCTCATGAAACTGTTAACTGTGAAGAACAAAGAAGAGGAAAGTTAGGAGAAAGAGATATAGAGAGGGAGAAAAGAAAAAGAGGAACGAACCAGAATGAGGACAAACGAGAAACAAAGAAGAACGAAGATGAAGATGGATAAAGAAGAAATAAGAAGAAGAGGATGGGAACCGATGATGAATGATAAACTAGACGAACACATGTATACGTGAATAGTTTTGACGGAACAACGAAGATCATTGAAGTCAAACAACGGCAAACGGAGAATTGAAAATGGATGGTTGGGAATTGGGAAAAAGAGAAATAAATTTTCAAGGGGAAAAGATTCCTCTCTCTCTTTCTCTCTCTCTCTCTCTTTTACTTTCTTTTATCTCAAATCATTTCTACTAGCAATTGGAACATTTCTTTCTTGGAATTAATAGAACGCCGTGACTATGCATCTCCATGGGGATATATTAAATCGTGAACGGTTATCTCAAACTAGCTCAACAAATCAGAATCTAAAGTAAATCATGAGATCACAAATATGACATTCTAGTTGTCGTCGTCGTCGTCGTCGTCTCTCTCTCTCTCTCTCTCTCTCTCTCTCTCTCTCTCTCTCTCTCTTTCTCTCTCTCTCTCTCTCTCTCTCTCTCTCTCTCTCTCTCTCTCTCTCTCTCTTTCTTTCATTCTTACTTTTTCCTCACAAGCGTTCACTTGATTTATTCGATCGCTCCGTCAAGATTTATTTCTGTGGAGTTTTCATTTTCTTACCCTCCCAGTATATGGTCTAAAGTGTTATTAACTTTTTAATACTATCTTTTAGCGCGTCTCTATGAAATATGAATTTCCTACTTTTCGCTCTCGCCGATCGATACAACGTTCTTCTGTTATTACCTGACAAAAGCAGGAACTTAGATTTCCTCTTGAATTGTAAAGTTCGATGATACCGAGTCTGTCATTCTGTCGTTTATATTCATACCCTTTTTATTATAACAGTACATTAGGCAACAAAGAGCGTTGCCATCCATTCCGAAACAAAGAAACTCCCAACCTATGAATCTCATATACAGAGTGAGTTTTCTAAATCGACATACCTCTGTATATCAAAAACAATGCATTTTTGACGATATAATTTCAAACGATAGATATTTCTAATTTGTTAGTTCTCCAAAACCAAATAACGTTGGAAATTTTCTTTCTTTTCAAAATTTCATTTTTTCGGGATATTTAAATATTTCAATTTGAAAAATGTATCCTATACACATACATACACATACACACACTCATGTGGATTATATATCTACATGTATAGATATATAATATATCTACCCATAAAGGGGTACTGTAATCTAATATCTTTTTCAAGCATGACCCTGAGTATCTCAAGAGACCGAAATTGATTTCTATGCGGACATTCTTTTGGCCCTTCGAACTCCCAGATGATACATAGACACGAGTAGAGAAAAAGCTCTCTTGTCCATGAGAAAAAAGAGACAGTAGAGAAAAAAAAAGATAAGTAATCTCTTGAATGCTATCAAGGAAACGTATTCGTCGTATCAAGTTTTATATACTTTCAAAGAAAAATGAAATTTTAATATCACTTTGATATATAAGATTAGTTGTAGATATTTGACGTTACTATCAAAATTCTAGATCTTAAATAATTACGTTAAGAAGTAATTAATCCAAGAACGTTTTCCTATAGAAACGATAATGGAATTTCTACCTTTTTAGAAAATAACGATCTATACGAAAAATGTAAACGAAAAATTCTAGAGATGGATACGACTTAAAAGAAAAGATTCGAAGAAAAATAAGACGAAGAATGGAAAGTACGGGACCCGTATTCTTTGTTTCGTTCAAATTATTCACTATTCAGCAACGAGAGTTTAATTATAGTTTAATTAAAATCCTTGCTCGCTAACTGAGGATAAGTTTGAGAAGTTAATTCCCACAGAGAGTCGACGATACTTTCATATTAGCGTGGCACGACTCTCTCTCTCTCTCTCTCTCTCTCTCTCTCTCTCTATCTCACAAATAAAATAAGTTAATTACATTATAGCATTGCAAGTTACGTCTCCGTTTCTTTTTCCTATCGTACGATTCACGAAAGCTTCTAAATTCATTTTTAGTAGTCTGACTTTCTCTATATTCGATTTTGTTGCGTCTGACTAAATTTACCAACTACTACTACGTTCGTGAGTTAGGGGAAATAATCGACGAAAAAAAAAGACGTTATTCGTTATTTCAAGGTATGAGCATAACTTGAATCATTATATTATAATATTTAAACAGCATTTATACAAATATTAATTAGCTGAAATATAAAGATGCTACATATAAAAACGTAATAAAAGATATTTCCTTTATTTCCACGTATATTCATATATTAGCAAACATTTTTTGCTGCAACTACCATTTCTATATTTTCTTTTACACCGTTAACTCATGCCTTTAAGAGCAAGAGAGAAAAGTGATAATTTTCCGGCATAAGCGAAATTACGTGATACCTGGCACCGCATTGCGGAGTAATACCGTGAGCATTATGGTATTCCTGGCTATAAACTAAACCCCGAGTATGTACGTGTAACATATGAAACGTGGTTTTTCACACCCCTCTTTTTCTCCGTAAATCGACGTTATTTACCACAACCGTTTTGTCTTTCTTCTGTTTTAGAGATTTCTATGTGTAACATTTATTCGTAATACAAAACATTATCGAGCTATAGTGCGATCAATAATTTTATATAAGATTTATATTTATAATTTAGATACATTTTTTATACATTCCGTAATGGCTATTTCGAACTGAATGAAAATTAAAAACAAATTTTTTATTAGATTAATTTTGTTATCTGTCTGATGAAAAATATTTATAAATGCATATTTACAATATGCATATAAAAAATATACATAATACGTATAAGAGTCATACGAATTTCAATGGACGATTCAGCATGATCAATCCATCTTGAGAAACGTATACGTGCTGACACAGGAACGATGGCTGTTTCAGATGACGGAAACGTCAAAGCCGCGGTACGCGAACCGCAGTAGCGGGGAGAGATAAGGAAGGTGAACGGCATCACGCCGAGCAGTCATGTGCAGTGTCATGTGGCTCCTTCGGCTGCTGACAACTTGCTGCCTCGCACTTCTATCAGCGTCTGATTTACGCACAGGTACGTTCAACTCCATTGTTTCCATTCAACCTACTATCTATTCAATAGTAAGACAGTAGTGAACCTAATTATGTCATATGATGATAGTTCGATCGAATTCGAAGATATGTCGAGTTTTCTATTATAATATTTAAACAATTTATAAGAGACGTCCTTTTTAAAACGATCATTTTTATAATGAATATCTTTTTTAAAGCCCGCACGAGTAGATTTATAGCGTATTTATTTTTCATGGAAAAAAAAAGAAAAAGAAAATATGATATAATAAATGTATAAAAGTAATGCTTTTAATTTCTAAAGGTATGAATGAAAATATTTTTTCACCGCGATATTTTTTCTCTCCCTCTCTCCCTCTCTCTCTCTTTTTTTTTTTTTTTTATACAAACTCGACATCGAACGCGTTATGTGTTACGTTTATACGGTAATAATGTACCCTCGAATACCATTGATGTACGGGGCAATGCACGAATAGCCACCTCGTTATTCTATTGATTCGAACAGAATCGCTTATGAAGAGACCGAGGAAGCATGAAATCCGCAGCATGGTCATTGTATTCTGGAATACCTATGCTTACAGATTTAACCTAATTATTTGTGTCAGTGTACGAAATATAGGTATGCCGCTTTATAATAATAGTAACTTGGACTAGGATTCTCTATTTAGTGTAGCAAGCTCTTTACAAGACATCTTAAGAATAAATAGCCTGCGGCACGAATATGTATCGAGTAAAGCGGATATACATTTCGAGCAGAGTGAAATTTGCTCGTTTGCATAGTGAAATATTTTGTTATTCTATCGACGTATGGATACAGATAAGCTTGCGTTAACAGTGCATTATAAAATGTAATGTATATATACATATATATCGAATATTTTATTCAATTCGACTATCTTCAATATATTTATCATGCATCCGTAGAGAGGATATGTAAAAAAAAAAGCACGAAAAAAAAGAAAATGAAGCTGTGTAAACGGAAAAATTGTTGTAATTTTATCAAAGTGAATATTTCTTTTGTTTTTTGAACGATTTTAATTGATCAAATCGAACGAAACAATTCATGTGTATTTTAAATGTGCAGGGATACGTATGGGAAAGAAAAAAGAATGGAAAAGAATAACGATGGAAGTGAGGGGATGTTTCCTCTCTCTTTTTTTTCTCTCTCCCTCTTTCCCTCTCTCCCTCTCTCCCTCTCTCTCTCTCTCTCTTTCTCTCTCTGTCTCTTTCTCTCTTTGTCTTTCTATCATATGGTCGAATGCTGTTCAATTATCGCATGCAAAGGAATCGTATTTATATTCTGTCGTACTCTCGATGTAATTCGATTTACCGTATGCACGATCCCGGATGATTCGTAGACCGCGAACATCCGTAGACCGTATGAGAGCATACTATGTATATCTAGGATGATGCGAATATCGCGTCAAAATGATAACAATGTGCCGGGAATTTCAAATGTTCGCAGCTGCAACGAGTTATGGTACAATAACGTCGACAGCTATTAAAGATCCCATCGACAATTTCTGTGATCTTAGTCATGCGACAGTAATGATTAGTTCGTCAAAATTTGTCATAAAGAAATTTAATATCAGTATAATCGATGCACATTGATGAACGAATGTTAATTCCTAACATCGTTGAAGATACGAAAGAAGAAATCGAATTAATGAAAACAACTTGAGAAAATTCCATAAATATATTTGTTCAAACAGTTTTAATAAAAAATACATTTATCACATTTTCTAAAAAAAATGTGTATATATATACATATTTCTGGAATATTCAATTCCCATAAACAGAGAACACGTATACGCAATTAGAAATAATCGATATCGGTATCCCCTGTAGTACACGCGTACCAATATATCTATAGGAAAACGCTTTCCATCGATGATGAATTTGTCGAAGCGATTAAAATTCTGGTATAGCGATGGACAGTAAGGAGGTTAGAGCTCTCTTCGTTGATTCCGGTTACCCATCGACATCGAATCACAAGGATGCTCGATCGAAATGATTAATCAGCGTCAGCATGTACGAAGATCCTATCGGAAGTGCCAAATTCCGAGATTCGGCGACCCTCTGTCTCTGTGTTAGCTCGTTACTAACAGGCTCAACCATTAAATTCCAAATAACCAGAATCATAACGGTTAGCTGTAGCCTCGGGCGTTCCGTTTGATTAGCCAATGAATCTCGTGAAAATGACGCGCAACAAGGTACGAAACTCCGAGGTCGCTCATTTCATGAGAGTTTCCAGCATCAATAAGAGAACATCCACACAGTTTAAAGTGACTAGGAGGCATCTCGTTTGTGTTGTCAGTAATTATAAAGTTGTAAACCCGATAAACGCACAGTCGCGTTTGTTCTTCAAATTAAAGAACTGCGCGTAAAGAGAATAATATCGTTATAAAGTTTAACATTTTCGTCAAAAGACGAGAGTTATTTCGCATGTGGAACAAAACGATTGATTAATTTTATCATTTTATAAAAGAACTTTACGTTATACGTTTTCATACGAATGGGATTTGTCCAATATTGTTTAAAATGTCGAGGAAATTCTAATGAACGTTTCGATGAAAATAAATACAGTAAAACCAATCAAAACGCGGTCCATAAAAGTCATTATCTTGGCATAAACATTTTCAACATTTATGTATTTTCCTTCGCGCACCTTCATGTACAGACTTCATTTTATTAAGCGGATTTATAGGAATTTGGTGCATATAAATATATACATATATATGCGTATATCGTACATATACCCATACATAGATACATTATGTTCTTAAGCAATACGATTAAACTTTGCCAACGACAATGCATAGTACGCGTGAAACGTAGAAGCGAATCTGAGGAATCCCTTCGTATCGTTCGCCGATGATGATGCCTGCACTTCAGTGGAATTAGTTACGTCAAGCGAGTATGTTCGAAGGTACGGTACGTCGTTAAGAAGATATATGTATGCCTTTGGGCAAAGACCGGGTGTGATTTTCTCAGTAAAGTAAGATTTATTCGTGAAATACAGAGAGAAAATTGAGAGAAATATTGTACCTCGACGCGAAGTTACGATCAAAAATATCTATATACAAATATTATAACCAGCGAGTTAACGATTTCAATCGCAAAAATGCGAACGATCGACGATCGACAAGTTAGCCTCGTAGATTTATGAGGTACGATCGAATAAATTGGAATTCCATTGACCGGCAATATACTTAATACGCTATAAAACTTTATTGTCATTTTATTCCGGAAATAAAGTTTGAAGAAATTGATAGAATTGACCGAAGAAATGCGAATTCTTATCGGAAGGCATCGAGAGATACATTGAATCACTATGATAAAACTTATTGAAAGAAGGAAAGGATGCTAGAGAATTATTTGATTTCGATGAAAGTACAAAGAAAAGAGAAAGAGACATAAAAGACTTCATTGAAAAAATTTACTCTGTTATATTACTTGTCTTATACTACTTAAAATATAGTAATAAGGTACGATATCGATTCGTTTATCTATCGTCAATAAACGTAACGAAAAAATAAATAAAAATAAAGATAAATTTTAAGATTTATGTACGTCGATTAAATGAAAAATAGCATTTCGGTAAAAGATCAAAGTTTGATATTAACTTTCTTTAGGCGAAAGCATTGAAACGAAGCGAGTTACAATTAGTAACATTTCTTGGATTGCGTTTACGCTTGAAAAGGCATACGTTAACGCGTGAACGCTTTGACTTTCAAGCTTGCTATGTGTAACATCGAGCAAAGGGCCCATGTAACGCGAGCCAGCAGAATTTAATGCGTGGAACAGCGAATAGTGCAATTGCTTGAGAGAAACTCGACGTGTAGTACATCCCTTCATCGTCGTCGTCGTCGTCGTCGTCGTCGTCGTCGTCGTCGTCGTCGTTGTCGTCTATGGAGAACGAAGCTCGTTCGTTTCTCAAAGCGTCCAATGCAAATCTACTTTTTACGTCCCCGTAAAAAGGTCCGTCACTATAATAGCCTCGTAAAGATGAAGAACCATTTGACGAGAACGACCAATACCAAGTTTTTTTTTTTTTCGATTTGAGTTATCAAAGACCGTTTAACGACTATTAGAGAAATATAAAGAAGAAAAAAGAAAGAGATTGAAAACAAATGCATGTACATAACTATACACTTTTTTTCATATTTAATGGAATATCGATATAATACAGAATATCGACAAAATCGTATTGACCTTAACTTCGTTCCAATCTCTCATAAATGTATTTTCGTTATCGTAAATTTTCGTTGTGGTTAGGACGTTTCAAAGATGGCGATATCTAAGGACGAAGTGAAAGTATAAAAAAGACGAGACGAGACAAGACGAGACGAGACGAAGAAGATGCTTCGAGCGATATCGAGGAGATACTTTGCATGATAGAGGAATCGATCAAGATCAGTAAGATAGCGTTTCCTTACTATATTTTATGGAAAAGAGATCTTGAAGCTTTAAGCCCGCTTTCTCATAAACATCACTTCTGATCGGAATATTCATGAAGGAAATGTTCAAAAATCGTTGGAAAGCGCCTTTTAAATTTCCAATGTAGAATAGATCGCCCAGTGTCACGTACCGATTGATATCAATCAATTTGATCTTTTTTGTCATTATATACTGATATAACGAAGCGATGAAATATAATGCATTCGCGTTTGCGGTTATTCGTCTTATAGAAATTGACGAACAAATAGCAATCAAGGTCAAACCGCAAGGAAATGTATTCTAAGATAAGTTGCAATAGAGATACGCTATATATATATATATATATATATATATATATATATATATATGTAGCATCGACTTCTGTAAGTTAAAACACCGATCTGCTGACTCCAGCATCTATCTCTTGCTCTCTTTCTCATCTCTCTCTCTCTCTCTCTCTCTCTCTCTTCTCTTCTTCTTTCTCACTATCTTCCTTTCGTCGTTGCTTTTACCTTAATCCATTCCATCGAGCGAGAGTACGCAAGAGTTCACTGAACAGCTCTCAAATAGAAACGACCAAGTCTCACGGGGGTGATTCGTCGTGAAGATATTTCTACGGATTTTCGCACAAACGCTCGCATCGATTCTCCTCGAGCGATCGTTAAATTGGATCTCGTTGGTGATGACGCGTTCAAGTAAAGAGACGGGAATCGTCGACGTAAGGGAATAAAGTAGCTTTAGAAGCTCTTTGTTTATCTCTAGAAATAAGTTGCTTTTATATTTACTTTATCATTTAGGTTAGATGTATTTACCTGAATAAGAAGAAATAAGAAGATTAAAATACGTCTAGACATGCTATTAACCATTTCATTTTATTATAAGACTTGACTTTCATTGGGATATCGTTTAATAATATTATGTTTAATTAATTTACTAAATTTAATGATCGTGAAATTTGCATTGTTAAAGTACATGTCACGTTTAACAAATATTTTTTTCTTCTTCTGCTTTTCTGTATTTATCTATCTCTAGCGATGTTGCGTATCGACTAAGTCTAGACTATGTGCGTTATGCACGCTGCACCGACGACGTTACATGCATAATACATGAGAATACAACTGGACTGTGCTTCGAATCGGAATTATTTACTGTGGTTAGCCCGCAGCTCCCTAAAATTACGCTACCGACATTGCCTCGATGCTGTATCCTATTCGAGAGAAAGACGGAGAGAGAGAGAGAGAGAGAGAGAGAGAGAGAGAGAGAGAGAGAGAGAGAGAAAAGCGTGCCGTGTTAGAAACGTACATTCTCGAGCTCAACGTTTAACCACATCGACTTTTAACCACGAGCACGCTTTCTCGAGTGGCACGTACTACCACCATACCAACGTAGTCACGTCACATGGCGTACCATTCTCTCTGCTCATGGTCCAGCTCCACATGCGTCCTTCGATACGTCACAGGCAACTTTTAAACCCGTTACATCTGTCTCCTAGTGTTATTGTATCCCATTCTATTTCTTAGTAATATGTTTTTTATTTGTTATATATATATATATATATATATATATATATAACGTAAAAATAAATAAAGTTTGAACGTTAAGATTATTTATTGAGTTATTATATATATGTAGCTAGTAGCAGATTTCACGTTTCGATCAATACATTAAATTTATTTCTTTTCCTTTGTTCATTTTCTTTATCCTTTCTGAAATTAGTACGCACTTAAAGCAATTTTTAATAATTATGACAAATTAATACGCAAATTTAATAATATATGAGAATTGCAATCAACAATCATTAAACCTCAAGATTCACAATTCGCATGTGACCAACGATTATGATTACTATTTATTCAATCGCATATGTTATTCGAAAATATCTCTCGAAAATCGATGACGATTTTTAAGGACCGATCCGATCGTTTTCTGTAGCACTTGTGAGAAAAATAGAGAGAAAGAAAGAGAGAGAAGTATCGTTTTTTCTTGCTCTTTACTGAAAACGCGATTCCATTTTCTATCTAGAGCAGGAACGGAGCGCGGAACGTAATACGAGGGAAAATGCCAAGTCAGAAGTCTCGAGTGTTTGCGAGACTCGAAGCAGGTCGATTAAAGCTTGTGCAGGTTCTCGCGTAGGATGAAAATATGAGGACTTCGCGGCGAGACGCTTCCTCGATGCTGGAAAATCTTCTTTCGAATTTTCGAAAAAGAAAAGAAAAAGAAGAAAGTGAGAGAGAGAGAAAAAGAGAGAGAGAGAGAGAGAGAGAGAGAAAAAGAAAGAAAGAGAGAAAAAGTGGAAAAGATGGATTGCGAGAAATCGCAATAATCACGTTCTCATGAAACGAGAATGAAAAGAAAGATTTTCTCTATTTCTTTTCTTTCTTCTTCTTCTTCTTCTTCTTTTTTTTCTTTCTTTCTTTCTTTCTTTTTCTTTCTCAAATTTTCAATAATCGATTCATTTATCAATGTGTCGATCGTTACGTCCGAAAGGCAAACGAAAAGTGTACCGAATACGTTTTTGACTTTGATTTCACGAAAACGGATTATACAAATGAAATAAATTCACTGGGCGAATAGTAATGAGATTTTTACGTTAAGTGATCACTCCGTAATTACAGTACGTACGGCACGTCCTCGTTTCCATTTATTCGCGCTTTGCCTTTTTAGAATATTCGTTACATTTTATTTAAAGAAAGAGAGAAAGAGAGAAAGAGAGAGAGAGAGAGAGAAAGAGAGAAGATATTGACAGAAAGGTAAAAGAAAAGAGATGTTATAAAAAAGCTTCGCAAGACTGAAGCCTGCTTGAAAAAGAATACTTATAAGGGTTGCTGAATAAAGAAACGTTGAAGAAAGAAACGAGCGACGATTATTCGTTGGAATTAAAACAAGTTGTGGTATATGCATTATAAAATCAATATAAACTCTTTGAGATGCATCAAGGAGATAAGATATTTACCATACTTTATCAATTTTTACTTAAGCAATTATCTAAGTCATTTATATCGCAAGCATATAATTTGATTCAAAAAATAAATGTTTTTTTTTTTTTATTCTTTCATTCCTTTTGTCCTCCTTTTTCTTTCAACAAGAACATACAACATCTCCGAACATCTCTTCCAGTCACTGAGATTCATAAAAATGCGAATTACGTTTCGTAAGAATTTTTCTTTAGGAATTCGAATCTTTTCTTATAAGACGAAAAGCACGTAAAGCTAGACGAGATAACCACTTATGTAAGACCGACGTCTCGCTCGCTGTCTCCTAAACAGACAGAACGATCCGAATTCCTTGAAGGAGACTCGCGAGGCACGGATAAAACGTTCGCCGATCGTGAAACCCATCCTAGTACCGTCGATACGACGCACGACGATTTTCATATTCGAGATAAGAGCCCTATAGTCGCATATACCCACTCCTTGTTACTCCGGACACGCTTTCGACAGTTCCAGTTGAATCCTCGATCAGTTTTTCTTTCCCTCAAGGGAAGAAGGAGAAATTTTCGTGGAAGATGAAAAAGGATGGCGTTGGGAAGAGAAGGAGTGGGGATTTGAGAGAAAGGATAAGGATGAAGGTGGAAAAGGGAAAGAAAAGAGAAAGAAGAAAAGAATTCCTGTCTTACAGGGAAAAGAAAATTTCACGCTTCGTGACACTCTGATCTTTTCTTTTTCTACTCCTTCCCTTCTACTCCTACCTCTTCCGCGCTCTGACGTATCCACCCTAACACGAAAAATTTTTCCTCTGAAATAATCTAATGAAAAACGTCGAATTTCTTCCATTTAATTCGTAATAAGAGGAAAAGCAATCTTGTGTGATCTTACACGTAGCTATACGTACCTGTATTGAATATCTCAAATTCGATTCGGCTTCGTAGAGAACTTATCACGAGGCCGTGCACGCGCGTGCCGTATCACGAAGTTCCTCTGATCTACTTTTCTGATCGTGATGGATAAAGAAAAAACTTCTTGGAAGGATAACTTCTTCGAATAGTAAAGAGGTGTCGATTTTCATTTGAACGAAAATATTTTGTTTGATTTTAAATAAACGAAAGTGGATGTTATAATAAAGAAAATGAATTTTGTTTTTAAATTACGATATCTTAGGTACAAAATTGTTCACCGGTGAATAAATAATGTATATCTACTCGAAGTAACAATATAACTTTTTCACTTTTATTTTCTTCCTCCTTTCATAAATAAGAAATGTAATACAATGCGCAACGTTCTTTCTCCATTGGAATATCGCGTAGGAAAAAGCTATGACCAATATTCTTTCCATTCCGGCGGCTTCGTACTCATGAACGAACAAAATGTCACTTGGAGTCGCGAAATCGTAAATGGAGTTGTTCAAAGCGATGACGTAGGATACGAGCATCGCGATAAGGCACGCAGCAAATGTTTCCGATCAAGTTCGAAGGGTTCGTATCGATATCCGACGTGTTTACGATAAGAGAACGAGGTGAACTTTATTTTTGACATATCAAATGTTATAATAAATCATAGAAATAAAAGAAAACTTTATATCTACATATTCGAAGAATTTTGGAAAATCGATTTCCTCTATGTATAATACAAGATGTTTTATTGAATACGGTCATAAATACATCGGTATATATTTAACGATAAAACTAACATTTTTTTATATTTCATTGATATAGATTAGTCATTGTTGATATAATGATGGAATTTTTATAGATCTACCTTTGTCAACGGATCAAGTATCAACGAGAGCGACAACGGCGGCAAAGCGATCAGTAGCAACAGACGCACCGATGCTGAATTACATATTCGATGCACACAGTACTCTGAACAAACATCAACATCACCACGATCATCGTTGGGGTCCTCACTTTGAGAGTGAGAGTTCAGCGAAAAACATTACTATTCAAGCTGGTGCCAGCGTCGTCCTTGACTGCAAAATATCATTGTTGCAGGACAAAACGGTATGTCACAATCTAAGCTTCAATTCGATATACGATTAATCTCGTTTCGCTAAATCTAATCGCAACTGCACGTTAAATATTAAAGTATAATTTTTTTTTATTAATATAACAGATATATTGTAATTACTATGTAAACATTTTAGAATGGAAGAAAATCTCTAAAAATCATAGATTATCTAATCGCTTGTGAAAGGTTAATAGCGGTAATACGAGACGTATTTCAACTGTCTAAACGGTATAACGTTTCCTATATGACACGTTATGATATCGCGTAAAGCAAATATGTGTAGAAGTACGTAGGTATCCAGGAAATTCCGAGAAAATCTACGCCTTATGAATATGTAATGGCAGTGTTAGCAAACGAATAATTTAATAGAAGGACGAGAGAGATGGGGGATCAGAAATTTAGAAATTTAGAAATTAGTTTAATTTCAAAATCATAGAGAAATTCAATAGAGAAAATTTTATGAGAGGCTAGTACGATCGTTGAAGCGTCGATGAAATATTCTGTACGAACGAAGAGTTAGCTCCTTTCGCATTCAATCGTAGCTATATGTAGTGATTCTTTAAATCGAACTTTTCTCTCCTTCTCTCACTGTCACCATTTCTCTCTCTCTCTCTCTCTCTCTCTCTCTTTCACCCTGCCAACTAACTCTCTCGGTCTGGTTCTTGTCGAGCCAACAACTCCGTGCCGAGCTCGAACGTGTTTGTCTTTCCTTCGGCGAGTCATTTTGAATTCAATCCTTCTTCCCGCGGCTTGTGTGTACATCACGTCGCACGTCAATACGGCCGCAATGGGGCCGCACTCTCGTCCGCGCAATAGTAGTAGATACACCGAGTCGAGCAATCGCAATTCGCATTACCTTAATACCTAAACGCAACTAGCATGTATACCTTCGACCATCAAGCTCAATGCTTTGAACCACTAACGAGAGTTGTACTATCTAAGTATCTACTATACAATGTCCGAATCATTAAACGATCTCGAATTGACCGTTCGTCCATTTACCGTTAAATCCTTTTCAAATATAGGATGAAAGGGACAGAGAGAGAGAAAGAGAGAGAGAGACAGAAACAGAGAAAAAGACGAGAGAGAGAGAGAGAGAGAAAATCATAATTCATAATTAAGTGGAATAATTTAGGAAAAAGGTTTAAAAGTTAGACATAGTTCTATATATTAGGAATAACTCATTCTTAACTTTATGTATGTATTTCAAAGTAATGTATTATTCTGTGCACTCTTCAATTTTCTCCTGGCTATCCCCGATAATTAAAAAGTGTCGGGGAACGATCGTTTCCAGTAGGTACGTTAGCTTTTCCGCTAACTGACGTTTCGTACCTAACAAGCTCTCGACTTTCATTCAATTTCGAAAGTCGTTTGAAAATTCCGTTGGCTCAGTCAGCGAGTTCAAAGGGTCAAGGGAAATACCCTGAAAAATGATGTCAAGTACGAAGAGTATTTCCGTCTAGTTTGTCACCTTCTTGCTATCCTGTGTTCCGGTTAACAAGCTGCCTCTTCGTCCAAAATTTTCAAATTTTCAATTTGCCCTTAGCAAAGAAAATCAGATCTCTTTCTCTCTCTCCCTCTTTCTTCCATTCCCTATCTCTCTTTTTTCATCCTACAATAATTCTTTTGCAAAATGTCAAACGAAGTAATTTGCTTTCCAAAGACCGATGACACAATAACGATAAACGAACGTAGCTAAAGCAAATCAGTATCAAACCATCTTCCTCTGTTATTTAGTCGACATCATCAAAGAAGCCCTTTGATGGTTCACGTCCGATGAAGCCCTTGATAGACGTTCTTCCATCAAATATCTCCTTTAATAATCGAACTCACGTTATTACCAACCTCTACAAATACACATTGCGTTTGACGAGTTAATTTACATCAACGGAAACCTTGTTTGTCATTAGCATAATACTAATTACGGTCGCTACTAACCTACTGATCGAAGAAATCGCTTTCTCATCGTGTTTCTACAGTAATAGGAGCGTGTCAATTTCAAATCGGATACACTTATCGTATCAGTTTTTATCGGTATAAACATTTATTTATACGGTTTCTTTCACGAGTACTATTAAAAAAAGTATCCTACGAATACATAGTGCTAGAGAATCACATTGTTATTCATTTATAAATAGATAATTAATTTATCAATGTTAACAAACATTGCATTTCTAGATATAATCTATACGTTCATATAACGTTAAACTAAAAAAAGTATCTCTATAGATCTACAAGTAAAAAAAAAAAGATTTTTTAAGAATCATTGAAACGAAAAAGCGTAGCCAACCACGAAGCTCGTTTTCCAAGTACGAGGGAAATGTTTTAAAAGACTCGTGTTCTCGCATCACTAGTGTAACTTTCGACGATAATTTACATAATTTGGTAATTACGGCTACGCGATATGTTCGGTATATATCAAAGAGTTACCGCTTTTACTGCTAATGGTTATGATCCTCTCGAACGTACCCACTCGCCCGTTCGAAATGCTAAAACGTTGAGAAACCCTGAACCACCATCGCTATCACCTCGTTCGGTTATGAATATATCCTGAAAACGATGCACTTTGCTAAACTCTGACCTCTCACTCTCTTCTTCTATGTCTCTCTCTCTCTCTCTCTCTCTCTCTCTCTCTCTCTCTCTCTCTCTCTCTCTCTCTCTCTCTCTCTCTCTCTTTGCCTGTCACATTTCAGAGGAATATGGACTATTAATATCATTGCTGTTGCTATTACTACTAACGACGACATGCTAACGATATTATCCACACGCGATTATCTTCGGCGTATAATTAATTAAAGATCCATAGAAGATCACATTTATTATATGCGTAACATTTGTAGGAATAAATTCCCGAAATACGAGACTCATTTCGACTTTTCCAAATCAGACACGTAGGTATAGACGTACCGTAAAACAATCGGTCACGATCGTAAAATTAAAACGTTTTTACGATTTCAAACTTCCATATGAAATAATTGATGGATAATGAATAACGGATGTTGGATGGGAATGATGGATAGAGCGTAAAAAGTCGTGCGTTTTGCGGCTATTATATGCCGGGAGTATCGTTAAACGATTTGCCCGTAGATAGGTATATGCGATTTTAAAAGGTCCCTTCAATTTTCTCTATATTCGAGGATCTGTTACGGTGAATATGTTTTTAATTGGACGACGTTTCTCCTCCGACAATTTATATATATATATATATATATATATATATATATATATATAATTGAAATAATATATATATAATAATATATAATAAATTATATTAATTTTGTATGTATTAATAATCTATATATAATTGGGATATCTAGAAAATATCTGCGCGTAATATTATATAAAAGAAAAAAAAAAAGAAAAAGAATATCCTGCATTTCATATAGATGAAAATCTCTCATATTATTCTAGGATATATTCTACGATGAAAATTCTACATCCATTGTTTGTCATTCGTTACCATAGATCAATCATATTAAACAAAGGACAATAGAAAAGCATTGAAGGTCTTTCGTATTGATCATAGAAACGAGTTTTTCGATAGTTATTTTATGGGATGACAGAAAGGTGAAAAGAGAGGTAGCAGCGATTACAAGGTGTAACCTGCGTGGAACGTGTGTGGCTATACACAACGCACGAATCTCGGTTGGGGAGATAATACCTGTATACCTCGTAGATATCCATGTAGAAGATGTACGATATCGCGTGCATTTAATGGAGTTACTCGGAAACACACTATCCAATTCCAATTACGCGGATAAACTGCATACTCCGTCCTACGCTTTCGCCCAACGTTCTCTGCCTCTCTCTCTCTCTCTCTCTCTCTCTCTCTCTCTCTATCTATCTATCTCTCTATTTCTCTTTCTCTCTCTATCTCTATCTCTTTCATTTTCCATCTCTCTCTAACGCGACACCTTCCAATCGGCTTGTTCTCTATTCTCCCTGCAGCATCCAACTAAAGTTTCAAGCACGCTCGAAATTATACTTTTTCCAATCGAATGTTACAGATCGTACTTAAAAAGAATACTACGGCTATATATTTTCATAGTGACATATCATATTTTTTATTGAGAGAAGAAGGAAGAGACAGAGATAATATATATATGTGTGTGTGTGTGTGTGTGTGTGTGTGTGTGTGTGTATGTATATTATATACGAATGCACGTATGCACATATGCTAGAAGTTCTCAAAAATATCGATTCCAATCGTTCGAAGAACATCAACGACGCTTTACGCACCTGTTGATATTTTCACCTACTATCTATTTGCTTGGTTACAGCCTTGATATTTTATGTATTGTAGAATTCCACTTTTGTCCTTTATCAATTTTAAAAAGAATTCTAGAATATTCAAAATATCGATGTTTTCATATAATAAGTATATAAAATAAAACTTTTATCTTGTTCATAGGTATCTTGGGTAAGGAGACAGGAAAACAGTGAAAAAATGAATTTGTTGACTGTCGGCCATCTCACGTACACCGGTGACCCAAGATACACCATCGTGTTTCAGTATCCAGACAATTGGCGTTTAGAAATCAAACGCGTCAATAGCAGTGATGAGGGTCAGTACGAATGTCAGATCAGCACTCATCCGCCCAAGTTTATTCGCATAAATTTACACATCAACGGTAAGTCTTTCGTAACATCCTTCGAAATGATAGCCATGTTCCTAGAGAATAATATGTGCCTAGATAACGCTTACCTACATATATACGTACGTAGAATATTTTATTTGCAATTACTCGAGTGAATATAACGCAAACGAGTTCTTTGATGATGATTCGAAACGCTGAGTGTATCATATATCGGGTTTCAGTTAAATGTAATTAAAGGTAACTTTGAACGTGTTTATTGTTTTTACATTTTCCTTTGTGTCGACGATATCCGTATGCACATACGTATGTATATAATCAGCGAAAGTTTCATAGTACTTGAACCCCCTTTGATAAACTTACAATTCCATTCCATACCCTATTTCATTTTCTACCAGATAGAAATTGTATTCATTCTATTTTCTTCTCGAGCAGTTCTCTTTTCGTGTATTTTTATCGTTTTTCAACGATAACAATGTTTCTCTCGCGAATAAGCTCTGTGGGACATTTCGTTGGAGCTTCTTTCTTTTATACGCCGATTACCATGCTCATTACTGTACAGTGCTACTACGGTTTAGAAAGCCGTTCAAGTCGTTCAGAACAATTTTCGTACGAAAACGGTATGATCCTTAATGCGTAACAATTTTTCGCTAGAATCGTTCATTTTAAGAGGAATTTCGAATAAGAGACTTTCTAGATCAAACGTAATGAGATTATTCGATACAAAGGATTTCCCGATTATGGTAGGAACGTGCGCTTAATGTAAACTTCAATAAAAAATAAATTCTTCGTTTTTATTTCTTATGTTTATATTTCAAAATTAATTAAATTATGTTACGTTATTGTTAATAACAATTTTTGTATACTTCCATTGTAATTACATTCGATCGATGATCTCATTGCTCTTCGTAATTAATAATAAAAATGTCGAAAGTTCCATAGAAAGTTTGGAATAATATATATATATACATACACGAAAATAGCTAATCTAATTTCAGATACAAATGTTGGAGAATTTCATAAGGAGTAGTGGATCCATAAATTCCTAAGATATAGATAATCCAAATAAAAGAAATCCTTCGCTGATATTCGTATCCATTAGATTAGTAGGAGAGTAAAACGTAGAGGAAGAGAAAAGAATAGTGGAATGAAGGAGAATGGAAGAGAGCTCCGGTATTCCGCGAGCGATCGAACAAATTGGCTTCGTTCGCAAAGCCCTCGTGGTAGGAAGACCGGTTAGAAGGATAATTGAAGGCGAAGTGGCGTAGTTGAAATGGACGGGGAGTACTGGTGAGCCGACTATTCGATGAGACTGCGCGAACGAAAACGGAAGAAGTTGGTTTTGTCGATCCACGAAAGAGAAGTGGATAGGATTAATGTCTTCTGTCAAGCCGTACTGTACAATTCCGAGGATCCGTAAGAAAGTAGATAGCCAAGAATGGTCCTTAAACGTAACCGAAAAAGTGGACAGCTGCGGTGCCAATGAAAATTTCAATGCGATCTTCAAAGTTTTCAGAAGGTAGAACGTGACTTGTTAAGAACGCTTGTTAAGCAAAGTTAACTGGCATCGTCTAGAAAATGGCGAGAGATATTTTTTATTCGAGAGAAGCAATTTCAAAGGTGAAATATCGTCTGACTTGTGCGATTTCGAAGGAAAATTAACAGGATCGTTTAATTTTCATGGTAACAATCAGCCATAATGTCTTTTCGAAAAGATCTCTTAACTTTGGAATAGTACCTCGGCGAACGCTTAGCATCGAAGTTGGAAGTGATTAGGAACGATTTAACAGGATTATTCATTTCTCCAATTCGTCAAAACTAGTTGTGCGCGTTAATGTTTCGACCACCGGCCGTCGATATCCACTCAGGAATTTCAGTTTGCTCCAGTTTCCAACGGACCTATCGGGAAGTAACAAATACTTGTCGCGCTACCGACAAACCATCGAACAAACTCCTGTAACAACGTCACGCTCGTAAATTAATTCCGAGACATTCTGTAAGCGTCAAACTGCGGAACTAGCTTGGGAATTCTTTCTTTTCTTTTTTCTTCTTTGCTTACGATCATCTTTTTCTTCTATTTCCCGATGTAAAAAGGATTAAGCGAAACGTTTAAAATAATGTTCGGAAGTGTCACATTTCTTTTGCTTCCATCTTCTGAAAGTAAAGAAACAAATGTCAACGCCAGTAAATTTAATGGGCTGAGCCTTTACGATTTTTGAGATAAAAGTTTTGATTGAAAAACTTTAACCATAGTATTTCAGAGTATCGCTAATGAGCAAATCGAGAGATCATAATTTTTACTTACGAACGTATTTCACACGATAATGTATAAATTCGAAAGAGGTTTGCGGAAAAGTTCACGCTGAAACTTCTATAGGTTCTCTTCTCGAAGAAACTTCTCGATCGCCTGTTTCTATGTCTCTCATAGAAAGAAATTCTATCTATTCTATCTATTTTTACTCCACCTCGACGCGTTAATTTTTCAAGTCAGCGAATTAGACTAATTACAAAAGAAATATCTCTTCTCTGTTTGTTCACGTTCAAATATTCATATAACCTTGGAAAAATTGATGAAACAACGGTAAATATGTTTTTTATGATAGTCGTATATCTTTTCCTTCTTGTCCGCCCGATCGACAAAGTTAATTTCCTACTACGTAGTCGGTGCCAAGAAAAAGAAACTTTCATAACAGGTCGAGAGCTTAAACGTTTTGTTTTTTTAGAAAAGGGATTATGACACCTTCTTCATGAAGTTTCAGAAGATTCTTTCGTAACTTTCTTTCTCCCTTTCTCTCTCTCTCTCTCTCTCATTCAACTAGACGATATACTTTGAAAAATCCATTTCCCTGCTTATCTCACGGGAATATGCCACGAGTTCGTTCCAACGAGAAAATTTATATTATTAACTTTCTACAGTATTTGCGTAATGAAAAAATTATGTGCTTGAAAACTCTTCGTAACATCTATTTCTATTATTCAATGGAAGTACATTGACTGGACGAACATCTTCCTTCTTACAGGAGAAGAGAAAAAAAAAAGAAGAAATTGACTGTTATACTGTACTTATATGTCAAGAAAAATGATATAACTTATCAGATCAAATATTTCGTTCAGGTGTAATACGAAATCGATGAGCGTTTTCGTTATATCCACGAATTCGTTCAGACATGTTTAGCCGAAGGATTTGAGAAAGGATCCCGGTCAGATAATCTTCTCGAAACTACAGCATCCGTTGTCACTTATACATACCAAGAAGTAGAGGGGTCGTGTTCCCTTGTTGAACGAGCTGGCGAACGAACGAGGAGTAAGGGATCAGTGTATAATCCTAGACAGGAAGATATCCAACGAAAAAGAGGTAGCATCCGAATTGCTAAATTTATCTATACATCAATCTTTCAACGAACTTCTTTTACCTTTCGACAATTACAGCTTAGGAAATTTTTTTTACTATTAAAAGAGCATGTATATGAAATAAAAAATATCAAAGATTCTCTACTTGAACGAATCTTGATTTTCTTCTTGCGAAATTTCTTTGCAAATTCCTTCGATCAACACAGTTTGATCGAATGAAACTCTTCACACGTAGTTTTTACGAATATATCTTTTATATAATAACGTCCGAATGAAACAGAATCTTGTACGTTATACGGGTGAATAATCGAACGATTTATTACGTCTATTTCAACAAAAGATCACTTCTCGTCTAAATTTTTAGCCAATAAATCGATCTGCACGGAGCCGTCGCGTCTCTGATATTTTTGACGAATAATAACAGAGAAAGTAAAGTGGTAAGAGGTGGGAAAGAAAAAAGTTTTCGACGCGGTTTATACAATTCGTGGCACGGCAAACATCCTAAACGCTATGGCATCAACGAGAAGGAAAACGATCGAGAGCAGAAGTTTGGCAGGAGCAAAACATTTTTCACCTATTCATGAGCTCGAAAATATCACTCGAGAGCAGACGAGATCTATACTCAAAGCATTTTCCTTCTTCATGATTCTTTTCCTGTGGCCACAAACATATAGACGCATACATCTATGCATACGGCCCAACTTGAATATCTCTCTTTCTCTCTTTCTCTTTCATGCATACATTCGTAAACCCTGACTCTTTCGATCTCGTACCTGGAAGAGATCCAGAAAACAAGGATAGGGTGGAATCGTTTTGAAGCGTTGTATGCATATATAACTAACGGAGCCCGCAGCACTGTTAGTTATATATGCATACAAGCGCGTGGACAAGAGCGTTTTGTCATTATTTATTGGCCCTATAAAATAAAATACTCGTGGCTCAAGTCAGCCGTAATCCGATAGTGCTCTGAGTATTTGGGTCAAAAAAGAGAGAGAGAGAGAGAGAAAATTTGAAAATTATTTCGCTAAATGAAACGTCGAGATTTATTTTCAACGATAATTTATAATCTACGGCTTAACGATACTACGATAATACAAGTTTGAGTTTTAATCGCAAAAGTGCGAAAATGTATTTCCATAATGTGATCGTTTATTAATAAATTCTTATGAAAACGTTCGATGGTAGAAGAGATTTTGAGGCACGAATCGAAGCTCGATGCAACTTCATTTATTATTTATCATATCCAATGTATTTATATCGTAGATATTTATTAGAGATAAATATTGATACCTCAAATAAACAATATAAATAAATGACAATGCTCTTTGTTTCCATTCGAAAGATCTTGACAACGTTTAGGTAATCGCATCTTGAATTCGTTTCATCCCATTTCAGCGCCATCCGTCCAAATAGTGGACGCCGCGGGTCAACCGCTAAGGGACAAATACTACGAGGCGGATAGCACCATCGAACTGCTATGCGTCGTGCGTCACATAGCGATGCAGGTCCAGTACAGTGTCGTCCAATGGCTCCATGGTAATCGAACTCTGAACTACGACACAACGAGAGGTGGTATCAGGTTGGTCAAACATTCAAAATAATATATCAGTTCTAATCCGAACGCTTTGCGAATAATTCTTTCGATCGATTTTAACATTATTTTTAATTAGCTCTTATGTTAATTTGCGAATTGTTTATACTTAATGAGGAATTGCTTCCAAGGAAAAAGGGGAGTTGAAAAGAATTATAATATAGAGACTTTGCAAAAATCTTGCTGGTAAAAAGGTAAGGTTTTTTTCCAACTAAAAGATTATATAAAAAATATAAGAAACAACGAGTCTCTTAAGAAATGACTTATCCAATTCATTAATTGGCTAAAGTAATTCCATTAATTATCGAATATTACGAGTATTCCATCGAAACGTCATTGTTCGCTATCCAACAACTATATACGATGCACTCAGCTTTTGAGATAATTATTCTTTATTCTCGACAATACGCGCGTCGTTTCTTTTTCTTCTTCGAGTCTTCTCTTTACTTCCAACTCGGAGCCTCAGTCGATGTAAATATTAAAGAACATTTTAACAATTAAAGGGAACATTATCATTCGACCAACATTTTAATGAGATTTCTTTGGGAAAGAATGAAGAAAGGTAGATGACTCGCGAAACGTCTGGATAGCAATTTTCTCAATTAGAAGTGCTCCAGAAAGAGTAGGACAATTTTACTATTCGAAAATAAAAGGAAAATGGGATTAGACGATCAAAAGTCCTGGCACTTCTCTCTCTCTCTCTCTCTCTCTCTCTCTCTGTCTCTCTGTCTCTCTATTTCATAAAGACATTTTTAATACGTTGCTACGCTTTCATAACTCGATTCGATAAGGTCGAGTTTTAACCAAGTAATAGCAAGGCGTAAGAATTCATTATTCCAGTTGGTCTCGGTATAAATGCCGAGCTCTCAGCATCCGTAACTCCTACTCTTAGTTCT
Source organism: Vespula vulgaris (assembly GCF_905475345.1). NCBI lineage: Eukaryota > Metazoa > Arthropoda > Insecta > Hymenoptera > Vespidae > Vespula > Vespula vulgaris. Next base: position 2,784,623 of record NC_066591.1, on the reverse strand, counting down.
GTGAATAAAGTTCAAACTCGCTCGAAGCAATGGTCGAGAACATTCAAGCTCGTAAAATAAGAAAATTTCTGGCAATACCTCTGGGTTAAGAATCCATGAACAACGACGATGATTTTCGTCGAAATCGAAGGCGATACGATGAAGAAAACGCGTAAGAAACTGAATTCTCTAGGCAGGACTTATCCGCGAACAAAATAAGCTTGAAACACTAAAACTAAAGCAATTTAAACTTTCCATCGTTGTCACCTTTCGAAACTCCATTTAAATGGTGCAACGTTAATTTTGTAACCGCTTGTATACTCACCACAATTGCTACGCGACGAGATACATACAATATAACTTCTAGTATGAACGTATATGTCGCCATGTTTTTCTTTCTATTAGTTAGGAGCGAGTTCGAATGTTTCTGTTCGAGTTACAAAATTGGTCCTTTAATTACCGACATACATTATACTCGTTTTATACCAGAGTTAAAATTATACAAATACTCGAGCGAACGCTTGCGGGAAAATAATGAAAGCCAAAATATGTCCTTCCATCCTGCGAATGAACTATTATTTGCAATGTATTTGTAGTTTGGAAAATTATTTAATGAAACATGGATAGTCGCTTTGAATTTGTTATTGCCTTTATATTATATTCAACTCCATTTTGTATGTGGCTATATAATTAATTCAGTATTCTCCAGTGCTATTAAATAAATCTGTAATGGTGCTTTTGTTTTATAAGTTACACTTAATTTATACATCATTAATGTAACGAACCCACATTTTACGAAAAGAATCGAATATAGCGAATATATAACTACGAACGGTTACTGCAAAAGGGTAACTTTGGTATACCACTAGAATGTAAAGGGAGATCGAGTTATCGTCTTTACAAGGAAAGTTATAATCCAACTTCAACTATTCGTGATGTGCCTTTCGCAAAGCGACACCTCACGTTTTCCCATGGTACGTTGATCCATGCTAAGTAAACCTTGGCGTACTTGAAAATAGATAGAACTGCCAGAGGGAGAGAAAGAGAAAGAGACAAAAAAAAGAGAGAGAGAAGAAGAGAACGAAAAAAAGATAATCGTGAAATTGTTTCTAACGATGAATCGAAAATAAAGTTGAAAATACGAAGACTTAAGAAACGAGACGGAAAAAGATAGAGACAGAATGTAAGATCTTCTTGGATTGAAAATGTTGAGCATCGGTTCGTAGACCATTACGAAGAGTAAACTCGATGCCACCATCGTAGACATTGCTAGCGGTAAATGGAATTAGTTTCCTGTGCTCTTTGTACATATCAAGGTGTATACACGGAAAGTCTCCTCTTACCTGAAGAGATAGAGCATGAAGGGAGAAGAAGGAAAATAAGTTACTACCTTCTCTCCATCATTCTCTTTCTCGCTCGATCTCTTGTTACTGCAATATCTATTCGTCTTCTTTTTTCGTCATCGTAAAATTACCACGTGGTACACGTGGTCGCATAAACAAGCGACTAACGTCGCTTAATATTTTCCCCGTAAGCTCCTTCCGATAAAGAAGATAACAAGAATGGGAAAGAAAGAAAGAGAGAGAGAGAGAGAGAGAGAGAAAGAGAGAGAGAAAGAGAGGAGGACACTATTATATAGAAAGAAAAAGACGGAGACACTATTACCTTCGTCGGGTAAGAAATTAGAGCCGACAAGTGCTGATTTAACGAGCACTCGAAGCTGTTTAGTACGCCGACCTCCGGCATTTCCATGACATTATGGAGTAGAGTAATGAGAAAAGCGATGATAAAAGTGATAAAAGTGACGGTAGAGACGCATCGTCATCAACGGTTTAACGATCGGCGATAAAGCTAGTAAATTTGGTAATTTCGTTTGGTGGTTAAAGTCAGGAAAGCTTCGTTTCGTATATAAAAATTAGAAAAAAGGAAAGAGAGAAAAAGAAGAGAAGGAAATATCTATGTATGTCGACCGATAGAGATTAATCGATGCGTGATATATGGTTCCGTCTATGGAGATAGGAAATAGGGCACGATGATAAAATGAAAGAGAACGGAAAGAGATTCGACGATCGTCAAATCGCGCGGATATTAAATCCATCGGAAATTTGGCATCGAAAAGAAATTTGCATACGAACGCAAAGACTGAAATTTGAACTGAATTACTTCGTCATTACTGTTCGAGAAAGGGAGCTGGAAAAAAGGAAGAGATCAATTTAGTTTTTTCCTCTCGAAGAGGCAAATTGCTAAGAATGATTACAATCAGCTCTGGAGTGTATCGTCGTGAAGAAGAAGAAAAAAAAAGAAAAAAGAAGAAAAAAGAAATGGTGGAATAAAAAGTTCACGAGAACTAACCGAATAAACCAACATAATCTATCGATTAGCAAGCGCGTGTAGAGATAATCAAACTGTATTTAATCGTACGTTCGAGAATTCATTTAATTAATGATCATATAATCGAAATTTCATTCAGATTGTTGTTCGGATAATGGATTTTCAAGCACATTAGGAAATTAGTTAGGAAAGAATACATTTTATAATGATGTTTATCGGCGTGACTAAAATGTATATTTACTGCCTATAAACTTCTTCTATCACAATTTGATCTTTTTATCTCTTTCTATTAACTGTACTAACTGTAATCACAGAAACGGTAATAACCAGTACCTAATCAAATCGTATAAAAGTCCTAAATCGATCCTAATTCATCAACGTGTCATGTACGATACGATGGTTCGAACACGGATATAAGAGGAAAAAAGTTTCACATTTTTTTCCAATATCAACGATTACACGCCCCTATTATTAGCAACGATCGATCAAGATAAAAGCTTGCGACTCACTTCGCGGTTATTAACCGTGACGGCAAGAGGATGGATTTGTACGGAAAAAAGAAAACGGATGAAATTCTTATGATCATCGAACCTTGACCGAGCAGGAAAGCTTTGAAAGAAAAGCTTTTTTATCAAATATAATAAAATTAAAGTATTTCGATCATTAACGCTGAACACACTAGACATCAAAATTATTTCTAAACAATCTCCATTTTACTTACATGAAATTATTATTATTAAATAGGTACAACGAAAGATTCTACAATTATAATAATAAATATAAACCTTACTCCTTAATATTTCATTACAATTCCAACGGGAAAGTTCAAAAAGGTAAAATTGATCGTTCGAAGATGTCTTCAATTCAAACGCTACGTTCCTTAAATGAGTACCATTTTTCATCACGTTTAAACTGCACGCAAAGAGGAAGTATTTTCACTTCGAGAAGAGTAATCTCGTTATATACATGAAATAGATGTTCTCACTCGGTTCGCGACGCAATTAGCTCTACGCTCGGCTGCGAAATCAAATATATACGTCGTTGTATTAGCGTATGGGACGTGTTGGTGTACCTATGTCTATCGTCGAGCCCCTTCTGGATCAGCAAACAATTTTCTTGGGGACTTTTTATCGTTGCGAGATAACGAGCGGACGAATTGCAGCGCAGGAATTTTTTCAATTAAACTCATTCCCTCTCTCTCTCTCTCTCTCTCTTGTTCTCCGTACTTTCTGTATCTCTTTTTCTCTCTTTCAAGAGTTAGTACGAGGTAACCCCTTTATCCTACTTTTTCTTACTACGAGAGAATCGTTCTCCAACATTCGCGTGTGTTCAGTTAAACGGATAAACGTGAATCATGTCGAGAATCGTGGTGACTGCGATTAAGAGCTTACGTCGTACCCGAATCTGTAAGAAATAAGAGTTTTACTTTCTTTTTCTTTACTCTTTTTCCTTTTTTTTCCATTTCCTTCTCTATCTCATCCTTGTGAATAATTTTCATTCTAATGGAATCTTTTTATAAGTAATACAAAAAATGGGATTAACCGTATAGAACAATCGTCTTTGTCGTGACTTTACTGCTATCGTCGTTCACATCTTCTTTCTCTTCTTCCTTTTGCAAAGGAAAAATCATAAAGACCGTACCAGTAAAATATTTTTCACCAAAGAAATACGATCAAAATAGAATAGAAGTTCAGCCATCTTTTCATTCGCCTTTCCGAGTTTCCAAGAAAGCGTGCACGAACGGAAGACGGGCAGTCCCTTGAGGCCAACCTTCAACTTCTCCTTTCCTTCCCCCTCCCCCTCCTTTCTAACCTCCTACCACCATTCCTCCGAGAACCGCGGTTGTTAAATTGAAACCAGCAATTAACGTACTTCGAGGAAGAGGTCGTCGGCGCTATTCTTCTCCTCGAAAAGCAGAAGTAGAGACGCTTTCTAACGAGAAGAAGGAGACCTACTTAATGCCAGTGTCGCTTGCCCGCTTGAGAAACCGAGATACACCCACCTACGTTCGTCATTTTTTCTTTTTCTTTTTTTTCTTTTTTTTCTTTTTTAATTTTGCGCTGAGCTGCATCGATCCGCCGACGAGCGAAGGAAAAAGAAAGAAAGGAAAAAGGAAAAATTGGGCCGCGAATCCTTTCGCATTAATGTGTCTCGACGCAGCTATCGCATATTTCGTGTTTATGTTCATACTGGATAAACAGCATAACGTGAGACAGAGAGATAGAGAGAGAGAGAGAGAGAGAGAGATAGGGAATATTTTTATTTACGTTGAAATTTAAATAATTAGTAGGAAAGAATGATTAGTAGATTTTTTCGGATAATTATAAAAGGTAGACTTTATTTAAAAATTTGGTAATAAATTTTCACAAGTGATGATTAATTTTAGTTTATCCACTTTTATCAGCTCGTCCTTTGAATAGATACATGTACGAAGATACTGGATAATCATCAATTTCATGATATTCTAACATATCGAACTTTTTTCTACGTTATACGTTCAATAAAAAAATAGTTGTGCAACTACTTTTCTTCGAGATTTAATGAGTCTTTAAGATCAAATTAAAATATAAAATTGGACGAGGTTTTGTAATTATAGTTTGAAGAGAAAAAGGGAAAGAGAATATAGTATAATGGAGAACGTTGGATTGCATGCTCGTTGGTAGTAATGAGAAATTCGAGAAACTCTTCTCGTCTGAAATGTTTCCCATTCCACTAAAGGAACAAAGCAAAGAAGGACAATAACAAAACGAACGACTTTAAAAGCGTCTTACGTCTGATCGAATCGGCGAACATACCTTAAAAAGAACTTATATGCAAGGCAGTAAAACTTGCGTTTATATAAAGCAGAAATTCATGATATTTTAATTCTCATAAACGTCAGCAATAAAATGTTTGTCTTATCGTTTTAAAAAATTCAACGATATTTTAATTGCTAAACAGTCCACCCTTGTGTAAATTTATAACGCTTTGTCAACTGCGCATAATCTCCCGGTTCTTTTTAAATTCCGTAAATTAATTAATAATGCATTAAATCAAGTATACGTTACAGGGGAAGTACCGGTGCGTAATTTTAACTGGGACAGACAGATACAAGTTTACGTTTATTACAATGTTATTTAATTACAGCATATCCCTTTTAAATTACGCTTGTACATTATTAGGACCGTTGAATAAAAAGGAAAAAAAGAAAAATAAAAAAAGCAAGGAAAGATAATAAAAAGCAAGAAGAGATATTACAAAGAACGAACGCATTTTCAAAGCAATATTTTGTCCTACGATCGTACATGAAGGGACACTTTATCGCACATATATTATTCCGATTTCATTCGGGAAAACTCGTACGTACAAAGAGGAAGTTTCGTATATGTATATACATATATGTATATTTATATATGTATATACATACATCGAAATGAAAATTTCAACGAGTCACATTTGTTTTAGCGTGAAAACGGACCTAATGGAGGAAGGGGCCAACTCTACTCTCAGCATAGCGAGAGTCGGACCAGCGGACAGTGGTAACTACACGTGCATGCTCACCACCATGCCTGATCAGCCTGCAACGATTCATGTACATGTCCTGAATGGTGAGAATAAAATAGAATAAAATTTTATTCCTCGTCCCTCGACTAACTCTCATCCTCATTCAACCGCTACTCCTTTCCTCCTCACGGTGAATAACCGTCCACCAAAATACGATGTCGTCTCTCTCATCCCGATCGATAAGCACTCAAATATTCATACGAAGGAAGAGCAACGGGAAAGACCTCGATCCTACTGCCTATCGCTATACATAGATACATACCTATACATATACCTGACACACGTATGTACACTTTAGTCCACAGAGATCCGAATTTTTATTCTCACGGGAAAAAATTTCTGTATCCGATACCTTCCTATCGTTCGAGAGACATTCGGATAAAATTGAAAAGCGTAACTTTTGGATCAACGAGTGAATTCTTCATTTCTGATAAGATACGATAAGTACGTTTCGTCGTTGAAACGATTTTTTCAATTACTTACATTTTATGGTTACTTTTTCAATGAAAATTTAACCAACGTTGAATCTTCCTCTCACGGGAGAATATCTGCAATTTTTATATTTGCAATAATAAGAAAAGAAGGAAAACAATAAGAAGGAGAAAAAATATGAGAATTTTTATCTCGAAGATTATCAGGATGATTATCGTTAACGTAATTATCCTTCGCACGACTTCTTGTCGGCAGTCGACGATGCTATTTGAATACGTTTCTCGCTGATTCGAGAAAAAACTCGAGCCAACCACTCAACTCGTAATTTCTTCAAATGCATCCTCTCGAAAACGAACGTTTCGATAGAGACGGTTCTCGTCCTCGTCGGCACTCATCGTAAAACGCGATTACTTTGAGCGCATTGACACGATTAATTTCAATTTCGTGAACGTCCTTCGAGTAACTACTGCCGCGCCATTTTCGAGGAGTCTCTTTAAATTTCTACGCTATTTAATCGTATTCGTCCATCTTTTTGATTGCATCGTTACGATGAGACGACACGAAATCATGCTTTTCATCGATCTACTTATTCGGTAATCCAATACCATGCATCGTTTACCTTCCAATCAAAGATTTATCATTGTGTAATAGACGAGCAAATATAATAATCAAATAAAGTATACGAAAATAAAATAAATGGATTTTAACAACGACATGCATTGAATTTTCAAACGCATTTACTCTAGTCTCGCGAGCTTTCGACCGTCAATGTTTTAAAACGCAATTCGTTCTATTTCTTTACTCGAATTGAAGCACTAGCTTTGCGGAAGTGACGCATTCGTCACTGAAAGCCGCTACTCAATGTTCGTATATTCCTCTCTCTTCCTCTCTCTCTCTCTCTCTCTCTCTTCATCTCTCTTTCTATCTGTCTCTAAAAACACACAGAGAGACGCATAGAAAAAAGAAAAAAAACATGAGGAAGAGAGAGAAAAGGAAAGAGAGTGATAGAAAGAGAAAGAAAGAAAAAAAATTTCGATCGATCCTTCGGAACAAATCCTGGTGGAATAAAGTGAACACCATACCATGAGATAGATGTATAGATAATCCAACCATAATTCCATCAAGCCTCATCCACGTATCCTTTATGTTGCAGAGAAAGCGATATGTTGCTCCACTATAACTAGAAGCGCCATTGTTAACCGAGAAAGCATTCAACTATCGATACTTCCCTCGATGCTGATCGGAACATTGTCTCGATAAAGCTTCGCTCTTCTTTTTCCCTCTTCCATTCTATCCACTTCGAACACAATCTCGTTGCATTTTACACGAGTGGACAGACAAGTAGTCCCTCGAAATAATTTCGAAATATTTCGAGAGGAAAATTTATTTATATGTGTTTTATACGCGATGATCACGCGATGATAATAATATTGATACGATAAAAAAAAAGAGAGAAAGAAAAAAAATAAAAAACGAGATTTCAAATTTCTTTTAGATTCGAATTCAAACGTTCATCATCGTCCAAACAAAGATTGTTTCAAAATAAAAGATAGAAAGAAGTTTCGATTATTCCTTGCCAAAAGGAGAATAACTATAAACGAAAGAACTATAAAATGTTAAGTCGTGAAAATATTGTAAAACGTAACGTATAGACACGAAAGATACGCTATTCAATGGCAAAAGAAAAAGGAAAAGAGAAAGAGAGAAAGAGAGAGAGAGAGAGAGACGGAGGAAAAAAGAAGGTTCAATTCAACGACACAACATAAGGGTTACCTTTAGAATCTCCTCTCAGACACTTCTATAGCACTTTCCTCTCATCGAGAATCTCACCTTCGTATAAAAGTTACAGTGTTTGAGTGTATACCCCGATGTTTCAGGAGAAAGCCTAGCCGAGTTGCATCATGGTGGTTCGCGCGACATTCAAGCGGACGTCTGGAATTCTCTGCTACTCTTTCTCTTCGCCATTCTAGGATGGCTTCAGGTGCTGAGATGAAGACTCGACAATGCTCGCTGCGACCCTCACAAAGGCGTTCTCAGTACTCGCTGCTGAGAGATGAGCGTGCGATGACCGATGACTTTGAAACGAACGTGACGAAAAACGTTATCGTCTTATACGTGGCACGAACTTTTCTATTGTTTCGAATAATGTGAGAGTGAATGAGAAAGAAAAAAGCTAGGAAGGGTCCTGTGAAAATTGAAAAGAGATGTACGATCGACGGCGTTGCTATCGTTCTCTTTTTTTTTCATTTTTCTTAACACGCGTTCAAGTATGAAAATTAAATAGAAACGAAAGAATTTGTTTCTACAAAAATTATCTTATATAGAGATCTACTTGATTATCGATAATCGTTTTATTCGATTTACGCAATCGCTCTTTGAAAAACTGTCGTCAATTTTTATGAAACTTATTGTCTTTTTATCGTAATTCCTAAGGGTAGTTACAGCAACGCCGTCGAATTTGACAAGACAAGCGATATTTTTATTGTCGTAATTGAAATACCGATAGTAAACTATTTACCGTTTACAGTTGTCGTAAATTAAATTATCGTGCTTCGTTGTTACAACGGGGATTACATTTATCCGAGCTTCGGTGGGAAAATTTGCCGAGTGGTTGGAATTGTTTCGAGAGGTTGGTTCGGGAACAACGTTGAGAATTTTGAGAGAAGATCTGAAACGACGTAATGCGAAAATGAGAATCGCATTATCGTCCAAGAGCTCATTTAGTTCATCAGCGAGGAAAAAGATCGAGCGTTGAGATCAAATAACTCGATACAATTAACATAGTCGTTATTACTTGAATAAGAACCAATAATCGTTCAATTACTTGCTATCTTACGAAGTAAGATAGATTATTAAGGTACAGTCGCGCAAAAATATCGATGCAACGTTGCAAAACTGGAGTTTGTTATTATTAATTATCGTTCAAATGAAATACGACCGATGGCTGAGAAACGTTTACACGTTTGGTTCGTAATTTATCGAAGAAATTTAATGAACAGAGAGATCCGATCATCCGTTCACAAAGAGGAAATCTATGAGAACGACTACGCGTGCTATATCATTGACCAAGAAATATCCTTATTCGTCCGATCGAGTAAGCACGATTCGCTTACGTAGCGTGTAAAATCGAAGATCGAAGAACACGATTCAAACTCAGTGTTCGAACTTTCGAGGAACAACGCGTGAGAAACAGAGCGAGAATAAGCCCCTTCGTTCTCTTTTTCTCTAAGTGATATTTATAGGCAACGTACATATGTACGTACGTACGTACGTATGTATGTATTTACATATGTAAGTATATATGTATGTATATATATATATATATATATATATATATATATATATATACATATGACTCCTCGTTTCTCGAAAATCCTACGGCGAATCCTCGGTGTATCGGAAATGTCAAAAGCTGTTTTTCCTCGCAAAGACTTCGAGAATCGATGATACGAGAAATAGGTATACATGTATATTTGCAAAACTGAAGGGAATGTGAGATAATTTAAAATCGGGCCAAACGGCGAACTAATACCTACGTATGAAGGCGAGAATTACGCGCTTTCGTCAAAGGAAAATATTACGAAATAAACTATACGCGTTTTACAAGAAAAAAAAAGACCTTTATTTCATTACATCCCTTCTTTCTCTGATGGTTTTAATTTCAGTCAAGAAATTCTACAAAAAACGACGCTTCAATCTTCTCAAGCGACCTTCCTTGGATTCTGAAAGGTACAAGGAAAGATTATCACAGGTATAAATTACGTTATATAGTAAAATTATGAAATCATGATATGAAAGAGGAGCCATTTTTAAATATAAAAACTTCTTTTTCTTCGTTTTAAATACTTCTTAGCGAAAGTATTTGTAGAAGGATGAGGTGATCAAAAAAAAAGATTTATAAGTATAATAGTAGAAAATAAAATAAGATAAAATAAAAGAAAAGAAAAAAAAAGAAAACAGAAAGAAATGTAAAAATAAAAAGAAAAAAAGGAGAAACAATGAAACATTTCGTTACTTTAATATTCAGAAGAGTCTCTTCTTCTTGAATTATGCAGTTTCAAGTATAACGACGTGAAGCGAAGCAATTAAGTCTAACATACGGGGAACAGGAATAAAATAGACAAGACACATACTATTGTACTTCCATGCTCACGCGTTTCTCTCTTTTGGAGTGAAATGTAAATCACTGGGGCGTACGAAATCGTCGCAATTATGCCCGTGTAACGAGTTCTACGGGAATGGACCGTGGACCTTGTTAAAATCGTGACGTTCGCGCGAGCATAAAAGAGCATTGATGTAGAACGTTTGTTTCATGCTCGAAATGGAATTTAAACGCTCGATAAGCACTCACTCGATCGATCAATCGAATTGACCGTAGCACGAAGCGTGCCTCGCGTACCTTCCAAAGTTTTTCCTTTGTTGTACAGATTTTTAACATTATATTGTTCCTCCAAAATTACATATCTGTACAACGTTCAATATTATCCGTCCGTAAAATCGAAAAATAACAGATCTGGATAAAAGTATTATCGGCTTTGGAAGAACGTTAATTTTTCGATAAAATCAATATTATATTTTTCGTGCTATCGAATTGTGAATTGAAGATTTTTAAATAATAGAGAATAATGAAGAAATATAATCGAAGTGGATAAAATTTCGAAAATACAAAAGATAGTACGGTCAAAATGATTTTTTCTTCTCTCTCTCTCTCTCTCTCTCCCTCTCTCTCTCTCTCCCTCTCTCTCTTGGTAGTGCCCATGTCTCGGTAGATTTCTCGTTACTCGACTGAAAACGTGCACCGCAATGTTCGTAACTACCTTCGTGTTACGATTCACACATTCGGAATCCGACTATGTGGAGATTGGAGTTGGCGAAATGTGCTCTCTTCCTGCGACCGAGAGTACGGAAGAGAGGAGAGAGGAGAGAGGAGAGAGAGAGAGAGAGAGACAAAGATAGAGAAGGAGGATAAGTCTACGGTAAGTATAGTACAACGCTAGCGACAGATTGGACGTTGCTTCATCGATCCTCGTTGGGGTCCTCCACCAACTCTATTTATCCTTCTAGCGCTAGAGCAGTCGCACCTACGAACAAGAGATACTATTCGAGATAGTGCTGTAGAAAATCACCGATGGATATTCAGCTGGCTCAAATGTTCCTCTCGTAGCAACGTTAGCAACTTTTGATATATTCTCACTATATTCCTTCCTCTCATGGTTGTATAATATATTCATTGAGATATCTTATTATCCTTCCCGAGATAATAGTCTGTTTGTCAGAACAAAAAAGATAAAAGGCGAGACTAAAATAATCGATTTTTACTGATTTTAAACGTTAAATAAAAATTTACACCGGGAATCGATCGATAATTATAATTTGTTTAATATCACGTCGAAAGATAAGCGATATTTTATACATTGTTAATAAATGTGATCGTGTAATCATACTTTTAATACTTTTTTCAACTTTTTTAAAATTACTAATCATATAAGATAATCTATCCATACGTGTAAAATATTTATATACGGTCATAAATTTACTTGTCTATGAAATATTTTATAGTACTTATCTTTTTTGACGAAAAAAATTAGAGAAAAGAGAAAAAGGAAAACACGTTAATGAGAAAATAATCGCAAAGTGGACTCGATTATTTTTACAATATAATTAGCAAGAATGAACTTTTTTAGGTACTCTACATCCGACCTGCTTTATCTTTTTTCTACCTATTTACAACAAAAGATAGATGAACGAATGAGATTCATGGTAAGCACGTAGTAGTTTTACGATAAGCTAGCTTAGGAAGTGGGTAATGGTCAGCCGCATTAATACATTTATGTCCGAACGTTCTATCTTAGACGATATCTTACTATGATCTGCTTAATACGATCATTAGAGCAACGATTTGTCATTCCAGGTCCGGTCTGTGGTAAACCTTTAGGAAACCACATCCCTAAGTGTCGGTGAAGTTCCTCCCCTTACAAACATTTCAGCCTAGTGGTGCTTCTCCTTCAGCTTCTCTTAGTCTCCTTTAGGCTTCAAACACTCTGTCAGGTGGTAAGGCTTAAAGCCCTTTGGATTTAACGGCGGACCTAAATCTTCTGCGTGAGAATCGCTCGTTTTTATTTTACGTCGGATAAAGTTTGACAAATCCGAATGAAGAATATTTTCAAGATGAAAAAGAAAGAATATAATTTTTTTTTCTTTTTCATTTTTTTCTTTAACACCTTTATACTCTATCCAATGTCTTTGATAATTTTTCCAAAACGAAAATATATTCTTTCATTCTTCTTAGCAATTATTACGATTATAAAATTATATATGTATATCGATAGTTTGAATAAAATTGATCTTGGTTACGATATAAAATCTTTGATATCAGATGGAGAATTAGAAATTTTATAGTAAGCTCTGCGTTATTCGTGACTTCACGAAACGTCACGAAATATTATTAAGCGCACGTAGCCAGGGAGAAAGCCGAACGAAAATGTTTCTGTGTAAAGCAAGAAGGAAGCATTCGGTCGCGAGGGACCTATATCCACATCGTAGAAGGATGAAAAATGCGATCTGACATCTGCGCGATCAAAATCGTAGGGTAGTTGTAAGTAACTAGATATCTAACAAGTTCCACGTTCATCGCGTGCCTGTCCATCCTTTTCGTTACTTGGCGAGCATCGCCCGATGTACGATTTGATGATAACTATAGTACAAATGGGCACGAGAGAATGTCTTCGACGAATTAAACATATATATCAAATTGTAAACTGATAGAAATTTTTTCAGTAATGACAAATAATGATAAACAATTTATAACATCGCTTTTATAAATGAACTAATGGAATTTATGAAAAAAAAAAAAATTCATAACTCAATATCTACACGATCACAATTTTATATTTTTATTTCATATCAACGATACTTTATTTCGATATTAATTTTTTATTTTAATTGTTATAGATTTGCATCGTTTTCTAAATACTATGAACCAAACAACAATTTCTTCGGATGAAGTAAGGAATTACTTCTAAGTCGTAACGCTCGATCCCCGTAAAAAAGCGCAACTAGTTTACAATAGTTTCGACATCTTGTATCGACAAACGATATCTACTGCTCCAACGTTTCAACTAATTGGCAAACTCTCCGTTATATATAAACTTTTAGTGTGGGAAACAGTATGGAACAAAAACGATTTCAACTAGTCCGAACCATGAAAAGTACTAGCACTAATTGTATTGACAAGAAAAATAATAAACGTTATAAAGGATATTGTCCGGTAAGAAATAGTAACAATGTTTTATCCAACAACGTAAGAAGAGTACTCTTATAGTTATAGTAAAATTTTGTTGAAAAGAAAATGCAAGTTCAACGAACGAGTTTTATCCTTTTCTATTTCTCTCTCTCTCTCTCTCTCTCTCTCTCTCTCTCTCTCTCTCTCTCTCTCTCTCTCTTTCTTACTCTCTCTCTTTTTCTTTCTTCATCACGAGAGGAAACGTAACGAGTACTAACGACATCCAGCTTCTTCTCGTTATGGTCCATACAACGTTGGAAGGTCGTCCGAAAGACATTCCAGTTTTTCTCGAAAGAAAGAAGGTGGAGATTCCTGCTTTTCTTTCCACGTGCTTAAACTCAAAAAGAGACAAAATTAGTGAAAATCTTTCTGGTGTGCGAATATATAAATCATAAGAAATACAATGGCACGGTATATATATAAATATAGCTAGCTACGTACATATGTTTTTGAGATACATTTGTTTTTGAGTATTTGTGTGACCCACGATACGAATGACGGAGAAAGCGTTATTTTGTGAACGTATTCCCATGAGAATGGCCAGTCGCTGGACATAGCGAGATAGCACAGTTATTGCTTACTCGTTATACATAAATCCTTGATTTTGTACCTATTTCTATGTACATGGAAGATAACGCACTGTTAGGTTGTGCGTACGATAAAAAATATCGGACAACTCGATCTAAAACCGATTAAAATCTTAATCTGATTAAACAAGTCACTCGAAATTTCCAAAGTCAATAGTTTTGATCAAGTTGTAATAGTTTGAATCAATATTGATTTGACAGATTATAAGAATTTAAATTTGAAAAAGAGGAAAAACTGATGCTCATTGAAAGTAAGATAAAAGTTTTGACATATGATTATGCTATTAAAAAATCTATTATACTTATGATTTGGTATTAAAAATGAAATAAAAATTTTTTCCTACGTCCGACCAGCGATATCTACTAAAATTCAAGCAGCTTTAAATATATTTTTAATATTCATTCGAGACTGCTCGATAAGCGTCCTTCCAAAGGACGTTCTAAGAAAACAGCTCGCCCAAGGTCTTACACTACTAAACTTGTAAATAATAATAATGTGTGACCGGAGACAGAATATTACGTCATTTCAGTTTTTCAAATCTACTTTACAGTCATCATTATAAGAACATTTTGTTTAATAACATGATAAAATTAAAATATGACTAAAAGCCATTCTATAAAGTTTCTGGAAAACCTCTGAAAATAAAGTTTCATGCCTTAACTTAATGCTAATTTAAATCACCTATCGTTAAAAAAATGTAATAACTAAAATCTAACATCGATTAATGAAAAATTAGAACCATCTTTGATTCTAAAATATGAAAGAAAATCAGAATCTACGGACTATAATTCTACAAGTCTCTTTGTTTTTACCAATAACTCTACTCGACATTTTTTATTAAGAAAAAATGACTCTATCGAGATTTTTTCTTTTCTCAATAAAATTAATTAAACATTTGATTAATTTTTATTTAAAAATATAATGAAAAATCTTTGACTGCTCTTTCTTACAAACTCTAATTATTAAAAAAAAAATCATTTCGCTTGTAATCCAGAGACTAACCATTGCGAATGTCTTCGTGTTCATTCTTTATTACAACTCATTAATACCGATTTTTTAATATTTTCTTCAGAGAAGAATATTAAAAATGCATATTAAAAATACATTGAAATATTTAAATCGCAAATAATTACAAACATATATGAAACAAGAAGATTCTATCCTGATCTAATAAATAAATCAGAAAATAAGAAACTTTACAAATTATTCACTTGTAAATGTCCGAAGAAAGTTACTCGTAGTTACACAATGCTCTTATACTAATTAATTACAACCGATTCGAACCTTTCTTCTTCGATATGATTGAGTGATCGGAGATATTTAAAAATTCACTTACTACTTAAGAAGTTCTGCCATGGCTGCAAAACACTTGTATGCGATTTAGGTCGACATTGAGGGTGGATGATTCGTAGGTGGTTGAAAATGAGTAAGTCGACTTCGCCGTAGATTGAAATTCTCTTCAATGATGCACTGACTCTAATACGCAATAGTTATTTATTAACGGACGGTCACTGAATTTACTTCGCGAAACTCTACTATCTTTTATATATACAGTCTGTACGACTGTTAAAAATGCAAAACACTTTACGAACAAACACTGACTCTAACGACTGCATTGCACGCAGTTGATGCAAATTCACTTGTTTAAATCGCGAAACGCGGACGTACAAACACTGCTTCTACTTCACGATAAATTTATTTTAGTGATACAAGCATCCGATTGCATCATTGCTTCGCGTACGATTGCAACGATCTTCTAAAAGAGAAAAATTAAAACCAAAATTATTAATATCACTATAATAATAAGCAACTGTATAAATTATTAGAGAAATATATGATATAGAATTATACTTACTTTAAATCTTTGTTGGTATTCGCAGGAAGGACCTTCGATGTTCTCTTGTCGGAATACAAAGCGAGACTGATCCAATATCTATTAAAGTCGGGCAAAGATTTTATTTTGTTTACATTACATATAACCAAGAACTTCCAGTTGAAAATATAAGCAAAAGAAAAAATAAATTAGAATTATTTTATATTTATCATGTGTTCCGAGCAGTGTAATGTTTAAACGGATGTATTATTGTTTAAATATTAGTTTATTTAACTCCGTGTACTTTTATATTGTTTAAATAAATCTAAAATTATCAAAAGTATTCATTTTAAAATTGTCACGTTTAAGAAGAGAGAGCTTCTATGCTTACTCGTCGGAGTACAAAGCGAGACTGATTTAGTAGATATCACAGTCGATCAAAGGTTTTATTTTGTTGACGTTATACGTAAACAAGGACTCTTATCCCAGAATTTAAGTCTAAGAAACGATAAATTAGTATTATTTTATATTCAGCATGTGTTCCGAGCGGTATAATTGAGAGGTTTAACTGAGTGTACTATCGTTTAAATATTAGTTTATTTAACTTCACGTATTGTTTAAATAAATCTAAAATTGTCAAAAATATTAATTTTGAAGTTATTAAGTTGAAAAAGAGAGAGTTTCAATATGTACTCGTCGGAGTACTAAGGAAGACTGATTCGTAAATCGTCAAAGTCATTCAAGAATCCGTTTTTGTTGCCAAAGACGTGGCCAGAAGTGGAATTTAAGATTATTGAAATTTTAAATTAAGATTATTTTACGTTTATTGCATTTTTCGAGCTTTGCAATGTTTAAACAAATGTATTATTATTATGTTATATTATTTAAATATTAGTTTATCATATTCCACGAGCATGATATAATTTTGAAATAATTAAAAAATATGCGAAAGTTTCAATTAATTATGTTTATCCAGATAGAAAGAGAGAATTTCGATATTTCGAAAGTCGAAGTGTAAGAAATATCTGTCTCCATTATTGTCAAAGTTATTTATGCGTACTTATTCATATGTATTTTTCTTTTATTACATTATAATTTATATTTTTAATTTATTATATTATATGTCGAAGTCATTCATATGTATTTTTGACGACGTTACTTGTAGAATACGATCTCAAGATTTGATTCTTATATATTACTTTTATTTAATTATTGATATTATTATTTTACACTAAAGTGTTACATATATTTTATTATTTAACAAATATTAAATGATAAAAATAATTGTTTGTTCCAATTTGTTTTTAAAATAAAGCTTCGTCGAAATTTCGAACAAATTGTTTCCTCGTTTAAAATGTCATCCTTAATTCCTAAAGACCTTATTCATCAAAATTGATCAAGAATTACTCCTATATTCATTGTTGGCATAAATCATTATAAAATTATAGATAATAAATAGCCTTAATCGGAACTCTCCATAGATTGTATAGTACAATTCAATGTATTTTTACATCGCACATACATAGACATATATGTACATATACACATTCGGTTTATAGAGGATTATTCGAATCAATATCGTAATTTCCAATCGGACTATTCGCCAAATCCGAATGCGTAGCAACGAAACAGGCAAAACACGCTTTGATAGATGCCGCTACGAGCTTGCCGTTTGAACGTATCTCTACAATACGAACGAGTTTCTAGCGATACATTTATACAGGAAGCCCCGAAAAATCTCATTTCGAAAATTCACCCCAAACTAGAGTAGAAAAGGTTGCGAAAAGCGCGGCCATTGAGCTGTGGACGTGTCAGTATGCGACGTCCTACTAATTAATTTCGATTCCAATTAAGGTGCCACCCTGTCAGAAAGATTTACAGAGGTGAAATCTCGTCGATAAACGATATACGATTCGCCGATATTCGACTCAGCATCGCGAACAACTACAATGAACGCTACTGAAAACTGTGGCACAATGCTTGTGACGAAGATAGAAATATATACGTATATGAAATACGATACGAGAGAAGATAGATGGCCAAACGAGTACAAGAGAGAGAGAGAGAGAGAGAAAGAGAGAAGCTTTCGGTACCTTTCTCCTGTTCGTAATTGCGGTCCGTTTATTGTCCGATTATTAATTACGCGCGATATTTCGAAACACGCACACACCTACCCTCTCTACCTTTCTCTCTCAAAACCGTAAATATTCCAACACGAGCTGTCGCGACGCGATCGTTATTCACCGCGTAGTATTACATTGGACGGTGGCTTCTCGAATGGTGAGAGCGTTTCGAGTGATCCTGGCTCGATTTCGGCAACCACCGATAACGCGAGATTCCCAAATTATCGTACGATCCCTCAAAATGAGGAGAGAAGGAATAAAAAAAAGTGCGAACGACGATACGGCTAATATTTATGTATATAAAACAAACAGCAATATTTGTCCGTATTTAACGCGTTAATGTGTTAGAACAATGGCTCGTTATTGCCTTGGAAATATTTGCCAATAAAATTAGATTGGAATGCTTGTCGTCGTGCTATCAAATCGACGGCGTGTAACAAATCGATTAATGTTAAAGATATTGTTAATTTGAAGTTTATATTAGAAATTATGATTCGACACGAGTTCGTCGCAAGCGAATTGTAAGAAGAGTTAGAGAATTCGATTGGCAATATCGCGATTGAACGATACGTGTGATACGTGTGTATCCGTTCACGCGTGACGATCTCCTCCTGGAAGTTAGATTGGACGAGGTAGTATCGAGGTCAGAAACCATATCTACTCTTCCACTCCCACATCGCGAAACTTTCTTGAATTCATTGGTGGTACGCCGTCGTTAGACTCCCTCGCGGTCCAGCGTGGACACGCGATCCATGCCAGTCTCCGTTCTCGCAAGTCTACCGTGAAATCGAACAGGCGTCGGATTTGAAAAAGGATCAGCAGGAACATCTTCAAGTTGCTTTTATCCAAGGCTTTTTCTCCTTCCATTTCTCCATCCTCTTTTTCTTTTTCTTTTTCTTATACTCCAGCATATTTGCTATTATCCTTTTTTCGATATCGTGCATATATAGATAATAAGATTACGAGTATAATAAAGAACGTAATATATTCTCCATCTCTTTCTCTATCGTATCATTTACATATTATTATTTTATATTGCTTATCTAAAAAATCATGATTACAATTTCTATCGTATACGATAATAATTTTATTCTTTAATTATTTATTAGAATGTTAAATATTATATTCTCGACGTAGCTTTTATTTTATACAATGCATGAATAATTTTTTAAAAATTTTCATGTTTTTTTGACAATGCATCTTTATATACTGGTAACGCCTGTGACCTATTTAATATGCAATTATCGTTACAATATAAAAAGTTGCATATTTTCAGGCGTGACATCAACGATTTCTCACAAATCATTCGCATATAAATTTATATATACAAATTTCAATTGTGAACACGGATTGTTGTTAAAGATATGGGTCTTTTCGGAGAAAAAACGTAGAATTTAAGAATGCCGCGTATTTAATGAAAAAAGTTGCTAGATCGATCGCGTGTTTTGCATTCTGCAGCTACGAACAGATAGCGTATTATTCGCGAAAGTAATATATATATATATACGTATATACATATATATGTCAGGGACATTCCAAAGTAGAAAATTCCTTCGACCGGTGTCACAGTCAGACTTAAAAGCTCGCATAGCGCAACCGTGAGAGTCACGAGCAAACTCAACGCCATGACCGCCTCGGATTTTGGCTTGGATCCAAATTTTCTAGTGGTAGGATTATCATTTATTTGACTGGTCGCTAAGGAGCATTAAGGAGAGCAAGAATCTGCCGATAACAAGCACACCACCGACAAAATGGTAATTGTCTTTACTCTTGTACCAGCCAGCGAGATACACTTCTTTCTTATCTCTTAGATATCGATTTTAATTAAAAGAAAAATGAAAAAAAAAAGGAAAAGAATTCTCTCTTATCCGAATTATGATACTCGCGTTTGGTCTCGAATCTAAATGTAAGTTTTTCTTTTACAGAAATTAGAGTGGAAAACTATCACATTATATTATTATGAAGAAAAATATAAGTCCGATAGTTGTGAAAAAACTTTTCTCCTTTCTCTTTCTCTTTCTCTTTAAATATATATATATATATATATATATATATATATATATATATATATCTGTCTCTATCTCTTTTTTTATCTCTCTTTTATTCATGGTAAGTACCCCGTCTGCGACAAATAAAAATAAATTCGCGTGTACCGTACTATAGGAGAAAAGTAAGTTCGTGAAAGATACGAGAACGAAAATGCGTAGACTCGTTGTATGCCTCGTAAAGTCTTCGAAGAAGAAAGAAAGAAAGAAGAAGAAAACGAGGGAGGTTACGGGTGGTGGTAAGGAGTATAAAGGATTACTATGAGGCAAAAGAGTAGAACATACGGCAGATCGTCTTCGTGTTCGACTTCCGATACCGTAAAGGTATAACGTATGCATATAAGGCAGCTATGGAACGCGTCCCGCGAGACGCGTTTACGAGCTTGGATAACATTTTACGCGAAGCCGAAAGAAGAATGTCGAAGCGATACTTTATCGCTAAATCCGTTAGCCGTTGTAAAAGCACCCCGAGGCTTTACGATACATCTATGTGCCTGACGGGGCTAAAAGTCAAAGCTCGAAATACGACGTGCCAGCGATTCGCATATCGGCAGAATCAACAACGACGAGTTTTCGATTTCTATCTACTACTATATTATCTTTCATCGAATGAAAAGTAATTATGAGCACATTCAACTATCGCGTAGATTTAAGAGACAATAATGTTTACAGATATTAGATGTTTCCTTTTTCTTTTCCCATATTTTCGTATTTAGTCGATGGTTAATTCATAAACGATCCTCGTTTCAAATCTCGTTCAGATTTTGCAGATTATGATTTTATTAATGTTTTCTTTTTTCTTTTAAAGGGAAATTTTCCAAAAATTCGACTGAACTTGACAAGCGTTGGTGCAAGAGCCGCTGAAAGTCAATGTAAATGGAAAATACCGAGAATATATATTCGTTCTATCGTGTAGCACGTTAAAACGTATTTCTTTTGTAAAATTCTGACGTTTCTTTCGTCTAGGTCACGTTACGCGTTACAGACTTGTCATCGTTCTTACAATTTATTCAACGCGAAGGAAATAACTAGAATTCTATTAGACACGCACACGTTGCTATAGTTATAATTAGGCTAGTTCACTGGCAATATCCATTTGCCCTAAATTCAAGGATGTTTGCTGTCAGAAGTTCAGTCCCTAAAGGGAGTACGATAATCGAGAAACGTTAGCGAACACGTATCAGAGTCCAACTTAACGTAAAGTCAAAGACATCTTGGTAAAGTGACTACTTCCATTTTCAAGAGTAGCTACATCATTCATTTCAACGATCGAACTTCTACTTCTTAGTTTCTTCAATCGATTTCTACGTCGAAATAGATCGAACAGAAGTTACTCGAACGTGAGAATGTTTCCGACGTGTACACACAAAGTCAGACACACGCGCACGCACACACATACAGAGAGACACACGGATAGTTGTAAACTCGCATATTAGTTCGAAGGAGGAAACGCAGATACATCTTATTACAAAGTTCTCGCGCTCGCCCGTACCATATCGAAACATTAGAGTTAGTTACGGTAAGATTTATCACGCATTCCGTGCATACAGACCACTTGTAACATTCTGTTGGTTATCTCTGCTATGTACATACACACACACACACACACACACACATATATATCTGACTTTGATCGTATAAAATAATTTGTAAAAGAACCGAATAAGTTTGACAACAATACTTAAATTAAATTGAATCTTAAGGGTAGTTTGAAAGAAAGCAAGAAATTAAGGGAGAACACTGTGGTTAAGTTAAAAGGCAACTTTATATACTTGTCCCTTGGTTGTTAAAATACGAAAGGAGAAATACGATCAACTCGGGATATAATCCCAGCCGGAGTGATAGAACATCGAATGACGAGGAAACGAACTCATGATTTAAACATAAGGTACGTTTAATATAAACGAAAGCATAAAGGGTGTACTCGCCAAGGGATAGATAGGAGGTGCTTAGGATCGTTGGGGAAGAAAGAACCCGTGGAATAAAAAGTACCGTGCTTTATGAAAGGGTGCGAAAGAGAATACTGGCTGTTGACGAGCTAGCTTCTTGATTGGCTTGCCTCGCTGTCCACCGTAAAAAGAGAGAAATAGAGAGAGAGAGAGAGAGAGAGAGAGAGAGAGAGAGAGAGAGAGAGAGAGGGGTGTGAAGGAAGAAAGAAAATTCCTGCGGGAATGGGCGATACAAAAGACCAACCAGGTACCCAAGATACAAAGCCCGAGCGATGAGTGCAACAAAACGAACAAAACATACGATGGAAATTAGTTTAAGTCATTCGCACGATGGTACATTCGCGAGCTGCGAATCGAATTCAACGGACGTGAGTTATATTCATTTTAAATTGAAAAGATCCTCACCTTTTATGTTTCCCTAGCGTTATTCCAAGTTATAATGAGAATCGTGTAGTCCGAGAATACGTTCGCATGGCTTCTTATTTTTACTATCTAGATCTTTTTTATTATTATTTTCTTTATATACGGAATCGTGGTAAAATAATGAAATGAAAAATGAAGGCTCGTCGTTATATAATTCAGGATCATTTCCTGGATCAGATTTGCAAATTAAAATCGATTTTACCTTCTATAACTATTTTAAGACGAAAAATATAAATTAGTGAATGTCGAAAACTGCATTATCATATCATGATAAAGTAGTTACAATATATCGACTGTTGATAAGATTCTTTCTACATTTGACCAGACAATTAATTTTTATCTATCTTCATATTACCGATAAACAATATTACAATATTCATGGCTGCTTGGAACGACAGTGTACAGTTTATATGTACAAAATACATAGCCATAAAATTTTAAAATACGAATATTTTTTGCTTCACAAATGTTCTTTTCCAAAGAAAGAACTTAAGCCAAGGACAGTCTTTATCAGAAAATAATGATTCTTAACTATACAACCATCAAATTTATTTTTCTTCTTTTTCTTTTTTATATATTTAAACAGTTTTTTTTAGTAAGTGCATTTTACATCGCGTACATTGCTATTAAAGTTCGAAACGTAAAACGATATCGATATAAATCTTTGCGACGAGATAATAAAAACGCACAAACGCAGAGAGGTGGAGGAATAGGCGCATAAAAACATCGATGTCTTGCCTCACGAGCGAAACAACACGATATGTCAGATGAATGTGGAAAGGCGACGTGAGCGTGTCTGAGAATTTCGTGTGGGAATCGAATGTTCTAGTGTGATAAAGAATAAAATATATTTGTGAGACTTTAATTGAAAGTTTTCACTGATCGTACGTAAAGAAAAATATTAAGAACAAGAAATGACGCGATAATAAAAGAAAAATATTTGCAAAAATTATAACAAATTCTTATAGCGCGAAAAATATAAAATTTTTCGAATCTTTTCTTCGTTGCTAGACGCATATCTATACAGGCGTAGGTCAAACGAAAATATAACGTTAACATTTTCTCTCGGTGCAAGTGCTTGTCACAATTATCTCTTCATTAAATATATCTTTTATTAAATATACCTTTAATTAAATATATCTTTTATATATACTCATATACTACGTTAAAATCATCGACGAATAAAAAGTCTAGAAAGATCATTTCCTATGACATAAAGAAAAAAACCTGATTAAAAATGTAACATATGCGTCAATGTCGCAACTCATTGCTGGAAACTGTGGTTATTGATGCGTCGATATGAACATCGAGAAGGAATTTTGCTAGAATGAAAAACTAAGAAAAAGAAGAAAAAGAAAAGAATAAGAAAATTATATCACGATCTACAAAAAAAAAATAGAAAAAAAAAATTTTTTTATCATCGACGATATCCAACAAATGCAAACGAAGAAGAGGAAGTTTTCCCAGGACGATACCGGAAATACATGTATATAGAAAACAAACGGGCAAAAACAACTCATTTGGTTTCGTCCTTATCGATGCATAGAAATATAAAAACTCTTGATATTCCTCGATAAAAGAGCAATAAAAAAAAAATGTGACAGAATCCTCTGACCAAACAAAAAAGTGAAGGAATATTCGAGAAAGAAGGACATATCGATGAATAGGAAACGTAGTTGCTCGGGAGGAATTCGTTTAGCTTTCCACCAAAAAAGAGACGAGAAGGATGAAGAAGATGATGATGACGATGCGAACGGTGAATACTAGCGTCCTTTTTCCATCGAAGTACGAGAATTTCAGTAATGAAATAAACGTTGATCCAGCAGAGATGTTGTCGAAAAACGACATTTTAATGTCAATCAATTCTACGTATCTCGAACATGCACCGAAATTGACCAAAACGATGTATCTCAAGGCCATTATATTAGCTGTCATGTCGGTCATCAGTCTAATAGCCAATCTTGCTACAATATATTCGGTAACAAAAAATCGTCGAAAACAGCAAAACTGGTCGGCCATTTATACTTTGTTATTACATCTATCCGTGGCAGATCTTCTCGTAACGATATTTTGTATCGGTGGTGAAGCAGTCTGGAATTATACCGTTCAATGGATTTGGGGTAATATCGCCTGCAAACTCTTTAAGTTTCTCCAAGTGTTCAGTCTTTATCTCAGCACGTTCATCCTCGTGCTGATAGGTGTCGATCGTTTCGTTGCTGTTCGATATCCGATGAAGAATTTGAGTACAACTCATCGATTTTTCAGATTCGTCGTGTTTGCCTGGGTACTCTCTATACTTTTGGCAACACCACAGGT
This sequence comes from Vespula vulgaris, assembly GCF_905475345.1. NCBI lineage: Eukaryota > Metazoa > Arthropoda > Insecta > Hymenoptera > Vespidae > Vespula > Vespula vulgaris. The sequence goes on along the minus strand of NC_066591.1, from coordinate 2,759,799 downwards.
AAAACTAATTAAATGCTCCACTCGATTAAAATGGACTTCATTCTTTCATCTCAAAAATTGAATATCGATAGATTGTCATCTCTCGATATCTTGTTCATAGTTGGAGTACTTTACATATTTCGATATCTAAACGGAAGTAACATGTGTTGTTCTTTTTATACTTCATCTTCCGTAAGATCACTGATGTTTATGTAACTTCCTGTTTGAAAATGTATCGTACTTTAGCTATACTATTTTTTTTTCTTTGCATTTCTGATCTTTTTTTTAAATCGTGAAAGAGAAAGAGAACGAGAGAGAGAAAGAGAGAGAGGGGGAGAGAGAGAGAGAAAGAGAGAGAGAGAAAAAAGAGTTTTAGAAAATAGTCGAGGATTCGTCGTAAAAATCGAAAGAGTTTAGTAACTTCTCACGAACTACTGCATCGATTTTTATCGAAGAAGGAGCAATGAATCTTCCACATTACTATCGTTTCTCGCTCCGTCTTCGTTATCACTCTTTCCCATTCTCTCTTCTCACAGCTACCGTTAAATTGTCTCTCGGAAACGCATCGATCACAGAACCCGATGACGATCTAAATAACGATGTGAAAGTTTCTCGTGAAATAAAGTTCTTCTCGTGACGTTCGAGATATATAATACATACGTACTTCGTTCTACAGATTTTTTACCGAACTTCGTTAAAATTTTTTCTGATACTTTTAATTTTAATTGGCTACGTATGAATGGAAATCTAAAATACGTTATAACTATTTTCTATATTATATTTAAAACCTATTATACACGTATATAAACATAAACAAAATGTTATTGACCGTATCGTACAATACGTAATAGATAATAAAATTAGTTTTGTTGAAAATATCCGTCATATTGGAGCAGCTTTTCAAATTATTTTATTATTACATATAATTAACAGAAATTTATAAATTGTGAATTAATTAAGTGTAATTTATTTTTTTATGATACAGGATCAAGTCGTCAGCAAAAACATTAGGGACCGTAAAAAAGATAAATCATACGAATTAAATGTAGATTATTTCATATCTTTTTTTCGTTCTAAAATCGAACAGAGATCGCGTTCTATCTGGTTTTTATGAGAAAAAAGAAAAATATTCATGTATGCGGAGACAGGCAGCTAAGACGTACGATACTAAAACAGATTGCAACAGCAATAACGCAACGAACCAGTTCTCCCTTCTACTTTCTTTGATTATAAGTAATTATCTTTTGATATTTCATCTTTTATTACCTTTTCCTTCCTCTCTCTCTCCCTCTATTTCACCCTCTCTCATTCTCTCTCTCTCTCTCTCTCTCTCTCTCTCTCTCTCTCTCTCTCTCTCTCTTTCTCTATCCTTCGAGGAATAATATGTATATAAAATTCATCGTCTGTAATATAAATCTTATATAACTAAAGACAATTTTTTCTTCAAAAACATATAATCAATAAAGATTGAAGGAAATTGTTAAAAAATAAAAAAAAATAAACACTGACCGAGAAAAGATACGATATAACAACCAATTTGTGTTTCTTCCAAATTTCTCTCGAATATTTACAGCAATTACTGTAATCATAATTTCATGAAGAAGTAGCCTAAAATTACTTCATAAATTGTAATCAAATTATATCTATCTTTCATCTGTAATATAATAAAAGTAACTAAAAAGGATGTACGAATGAATATTAAATTGGTTTATATTTCATTAAGAAAAACTAATTGTGATAGTGAATATCTATTAAAAGATATATAATATAAATACAATTAAATGCTATTGTCAATAAGGAAAGTATAAAACAATAATTAAAATAGTTAATAACTAAAATGTTGTACAAGATAATGTCCATGAATTCTACTTAAACGGAAATAAAACAAAATCGTTGTTTTAAACGATGAATCTGAAAAAATTGATCATATATTCAATAATAAATATTCCTTAACTAACGAAAGAAAAACTGGAAAACGTAGGCACTTAAATGCATATGCATATATATTATACATAATATACAAATATTTACATATCACAAAGAAATAATTTATAAAAAACAATGAATAAGAAAGTACGATTTCGAAAGATCTAATAAAATAAAATATCAAATATATTCTGAGTCGATGTAATTTGATGAATGAAAATGTGATAGAAACATTATTACAAAAAAAAAATCAATTTAATTCTATGTTCCTATTCACAGTGTTATTATCGATTTAATATATTAATCATGGAATTAATATTTAGTAAGATAATGACATATCATGATCACGTCTTCCCACGGAAGGTATCGAAGAATGACTACTGTTTTCACATTCATTGCGGTCATTATTCTCGATCCTTGGTTTCAAAGAAAGATTCTCTATTTTCGATAAAGGACTCATCGATCTTCTTGGATAAATTCCACGTTTTCTACAAGAGCACTTGCTCCTTTTTCGTGGTCTTCTCGGTTTACAACGAGGTCTCTTTCTCGAACTTCGACGTTTCTTCTTACACCTACATGACCTACGTTTAGGTCGTCTTCTTGGATTGCAACCACGTTTCTTCTTTCGTTGTTTTCGTCGACAATATCTGTCTAAAAGACCCAACTCTTGCTTCGCGATTTCCTCACATTCCGCTTGTGTATCGGTTGGCAAGCTATAATGTACGCCACTCTTTTTCAAAATCCCATAAGCGACACCACGTTTCAAAGCTACTTGCATCTATTTCATAAAAAAGAATTACGATAAAATTTAAGAAGTTAAACAAAAAAATTTATTTCTCTTTTCCAAAGGTCAATTCATAGAATTCATGTAACATTCTTATTCCAATCAAATAATTCGTAATTAACATTGAATAAAACGTCACTAGGATAATATGATAAAGCGTTAAGACAAGATCGACCAACCTGACGACGAGCTGTTTCTGATGGTACGCTGTAGGTAGACGTGATGTAATTTAGAATTTCTCGCGATGTCGAACCTTTCATTTCTCGTAGCTCTTTGATAGCCGAGATTACTAGAGCCAAGGTCTTGGCCGTTAAAATCACCATGTTGGAAGGTCAAGACATTGAAGGACTATGTAAACTTTCAAAAATGTTGCCCTGCATAGGAATTATTTTTATCGATAACCTTGCTTACTCCATGTATTTTAATATATGCTAAATATTTAAATTCTTTCTCTTATTGAAGAGAAAGTATCAGAGACGTTCGGAATATTATGTATCGATAAGGAGTAGAAATAGCGTGTATGTATGTGAAAGAGTCGAGCAGCTTTATCCATAAATGGATAATTGTGCAGACAAGAGGGCGCCAATGCTCGGTATCTGCAGACAAACAGATCATTGATAAAGCCTCGAGGAATCAATCGTGGCGTCAGGTGCATGTATGAATGATCGAGCTATCCCAAACAAGTCGGGAAATCTTAAGAAGAAAATAAACTATGTCTGAAGCTTGCAAAACTACAGAAAGGGAGACAATGAAATGTGTATCAAAGGTAAAGATTACCTCGACAAGTAAAACGTCAGAGAACGTTTGGTAATTCTTTCGAACTCTTTTACTTCTTTGTAAGCTTCACTTCATGTTTTAACGATATCTCCCCGGATATTACGTTCTGAACACGATGAATTTTAAATTTAGAGAGTGAAACCAAAACATTACTTATTTTAGTAAGAGAGGAAAGACGAACGACGAGTCAGACGACTCGTTTATTTATGTATGATCGTCCGATGTTTGTAACTAAGCAGAAAGAGAAAGAGAGAGAGATCGATCCTTATTCGATCAAAACTCATATCCATCTTCAAGGACGTGTTTATCTATTTTAATATATGTGTCTTCCTTTCTTTATGAATATATATGTGTACATATATAATTTTCAAACTAAACGAAATTCAAACACTATGTTGACAGATCGTTATTTTTCATGTGGCATATGGACCTTTCGTCGAGGAGTTTACGCAATGTGTGACGCATGGATTTTACACGGAACCATGGCAGGAACAGTTGTACGCTATATTCAGTATATTTTTTATGTTTATTTTACCATTAACCATTTTAATTACCACGTACGTTTCAACGGTGATTACGATATCAAGTGAGTAACAAATTTTTATTTTAATAAGATTTCTAACCAGCATATCATTGATCTATTCGATTAATGAACAGTGTCTTTTTAGGAAGTGAAAAGGCATTCAAGTCGGAATTAATCAACAGTAATTTGCAACGTACGAATAGCGATATTAATAGAAGAAAATTGTTAAACCGTGCGAAAACGAAATCATTGCGTATCAGTGTTGTCATCGTCGCTGCGTTTGTCCTTTGGTGGACACCATATTACACGATGATGATAATTTTTATGTTTCTCAATCCCGATAAGCACGTAAGTGATATCGTTGATTCCATTTGGTAAGATCACTTCATTGATCGATTTGACGATCTATTCTTTATTTTTAGTTAAGCGAGGATCTCCGAAGTGGAATCTTCTTTTTTGGTATGAGCAACAGTTTAGTGAATCCATTGATATACGGTGCCTTTCATCTTTGGCCGCAACGGAAGAAGCAAAATTGTTACCGCAGGTAACCTCGAGCTCGTAATAAGAAAGAAGCAAAGAAAAAAAACCATTTGTAATAAGACGCAAAAGAATTTTTTATATATATATATATTTTTTTTTATCTATAAATCATTTCCATTAATATCTACAGAGATTTTTTAACGTTACACCGGCGAAGCAATTGTACGAGTAATAATCATTCCATGAAACAACTTCAAGAAGCACGAACATTATTTTTATCACGTGGAACACAAATATTGACAACTACCCCCGATTAAGAAGAGAAACACATAGGTCATGTGTGAGTCATATAGGTCAAATAATTGTGTATGTGTGAATGTGTATGTGTTTGTCTATATATATATATTGCGTGTGTCAATATTTGAAAATATTTTTAAATTTGTAAATACAACATAAATATCTTTTCCGCTTTTTTTTTTATAATTTTTTGTTTCAATAATTTATCGTATATTTATTATCAAAATGTAATTTTAAGTAAGAAGTGTTTCAATAATTTTTTTATTAAGATAGTAATTGTAAAAAACAATAAGATATATGTATTTTTGATTTTAAAAAGACACATAACAAGTATGTAAATTGATCGTGTAATCAAAACATAATTAAAAGTGGAATAATTTGCAATTTTTGTTTCTTTTATAACTGCTTATTACGGTAACATATATCATATCTCGTATATAAGATAATTAGTTTTTCTCATGTGATTCAGCAAAATCTCTACCATTAAGTATTTATAAAAAGCGTGTAAAACAACTGTATACTATTTAAGAAAGTATTAATGATCCTTTTTACATACGATTAATCGTAATGTATAATTTATATTTAACTATAGAAGTCGTATAGTTTGACCTATATTTTTACAAAAATATATATATATGTATGTATGTATATATATATATATATACTATTACATTTATTATTAAAATTATTTATAAACAAATTTTATATTTATGAAACTTGAAAGAGTATAAGAATGATAAACAATATAATTTTTGAATTAACTATGTATAATTTATTTTTATACGTGACTTAATATGTAACTTTATATTTTTTATATTTAATTTATTTTCAAATATAAATAATAAGAATTTCAAATAAAATAATAAGAAAACAGTATAGCTTACCATAGAATAAAAGTATCTTTTAGATAAAATAAAAAAATATGTTTCATCTTAGTGAAAATATTTTGTTTCCAATGAGAATCGTATAGAGGTCAGGTTGGTAGCATTGATCAAGGTTTTAGACATGTTTCAGTTGGTGCGCGTCTCTCATGGAGTTAGTGATTGGTTTACTGCTATTTGGATTCTTAAAAATTTAGAGATTTAATTTTAGTGAAATTTTCTAAAACCCTATAGAGGAAATATGTGTAGTGATTTTTCTTTTACATTTTCCCGCGGATTTTGTTGAGAAAGAAAGCAATGGTATTTTACATGCGGTATTTGCATCTACTTCATAATAGAAAATCGAATTTATATATTTCCTATCTTTTTTTTTAATATCACATAGATGCATTAATCAGTGCCTTACTATTCAAATATAATAATTTTATAGATTATAATAGTGCAATTACAAGTTTTTAATTAGGTTATATCGCTCCATTGACAGATTTATTTTGCTGATATTGTCAAGCGTACTATGCATTAATAAATAAATTATATTGCGCAATTGAAGTGAAGGTAAGAAATTAAGATATATTAAATATTATTCAACTAGTACAATGTTTTAATAAGTCACAAAAACTGCAACTTTTCTTTTTGTTCAGAGTTAAAGAAACGTTTAAGTAATGGATATGAAAGATGATTGTGTTATCGAAGAGGTCACCCCTTCGAAATCCAAAAAGTTGAAACAAGGTATAAATAATATATATTTATTTAACCTTTTTATTGTTTATAAAATTCTACACTTTTTTATTTTATTAGAAACATGTTACAATTTAAATGAATATTCATTTATATATATTACAGCACGTTTAACATTTCAACTGTCTTGTTCTTCTAAATCTCTATCGGATAATGTTTCTTCAAAAAAGAGAAAATTAGAATCTCCAGAGGAATGTAAAATTCCTAAAATGGTAAAGGTAACAACTAAGGAAAATTCAATAAAAGATTCTGAAATAGACGATAAGGTATTAAATGAAAGTACGACATCATGTAGTAGTAAAACTGATATAGAATTAATAGAACTTACGGATGAAGAAGAAAGGACTCAAGAAAAATCTATGCATCACAACGAAGGTATAAATAATAGTGTGAAATCTAAAAGATTTATGAAAACGAAAAAGAAAGAATCTTGTTCGCCAAATGCACCATTAACAAAATTCCTTACAAAGAGAAATAAAAAACATGATAAAGATATAAGTATAGATGACAATATAAAAGAAAATGCAGAACAGTGTGATATTTCTCCCATTCAAAATTCACATGAGAACTCCGATAAAGATTTTAATGTAGCTGATGATGATATATTAGAAGTTAAAATAGATGATTCTGAAACATCTCACAATACTGATATTCAGCAAAATGATAAATTATCATGTGCTGATTCTAATTCTGAAATGGATGTTTCTTCAGAAAATGAAGATAATAATATGAAAGAATCAGAGAATAAGGAATCCATAAGTCTCGATATCAAAGGTTTAAAAACACCAACAAAAACAACAGAAAATACAGAGGTTATGAAAAATAAAAGAGTTACTCCGAAGCTATTGCACAAAGGAGAAAGTGCTAAAAAACGTCTAGAAAAGGAAAAATTAAGAATGGTAACGTATAATATCATGATGATAATCAAATTTTTGTTACACATTTATCATTAACATTATCTATATTCTGTAGTATTTTGTATGTACATACATATATAAATATTATCATTTAGGAAAAAGAAAGAAGACGCGAGGAAGAACGGGAGAATCGACGGAAGGAAAAGGAAGAAAGACGGAAAGAGAGAGAAGAAAAGGAAAAAGCTGAACGTGAACAGAAAAAAAAAGAAAGAGAACAAAAAGAACTTAAAAAACAAATGGAAATGGAGTAAGTACCATTTTATAAAGCAAAGTCACATACAAATTTATATATAGCATAATTACAAAAGGTATCTTTCTTTTTAGACAAAAACAGAAAGAAAGAGAAGCAAAAGAGCAAGAACGTCGTAAAAGAGAAGAAGCTAAAGAAGAAGAGAGGAAAAGGAAAGAAGAAGAGAAATTAGAATCCGAACGTAAAAAGCAAAAGGCAGCTTCAAATTTTGCGAGCTTTTTTGTTCCGAAAAAGTTGGAAATCAAAAGTACAGAGGAGGAGAATAATACGAACGTACAAACTTTCATGCCTTTCGAGGTTAAAGCAGATATGAGGATTGCACCAATTTCTAGAAGAAGTTTAAATAAAAAAGAAATGTTATCGTTAGACGATAAGTTTAATAGCGGTAGAGCAAAAAACAGTGACTTGTATCTCGCAGTAATGAAAGCTAAAAAAATCATTACGCATAAATCTGGAAAAACTTGGCCACTCGAAGCAAAAGAAGATATAGTCATATTAGGTAAAAAAATAAAAACAACAACAATAGTAATAATTCTACGCGGTAGTTAATTTATACAAAATATTTATTTGTCCATTAATCGTTATGGCACAGATGAAGAAGAGAATGGTAGTAAATCGAGTATAATCTTCCAACCTAAAGTTGTCGTGGACAAAAATCGGCCAAAATTATTACAATTTCATGAAAATCGTCGACCACCATATTGGGGAACTTGGAGAAAACAAAGCAATAATATAAATCCTCGTCGACCATTTTCGAAAGACTCGGTGAGTAATCGTCTAAAAATTTTCTTTAAATCTATTATCTAATGCGGATTTTTAATGCTCTTACTTTATAAAGGGCACGATGTAATCGAAGCACGTAATAATGTACACACGAGTATTTGCATGAGGTATTACTTATACTTTAAGATCTCCACAGACTTTATTTCTTTTTGTGTTGCTAACTCTTAACGAAATTATCTTTGGAATGAGAATTCACTAAATCTCTGGTAATACGTTCGTTTTCCCACTACGGAATCCACGTCCATTTTGAAACAATGGATAAGTATTTTTCCTATGCACCTTACGATGTTTCGCTAGGTGATCGCTGCGTGCGAATCTTTTCGAGCACATTTCGCAAGGATAGGGTTTCACTCCCGAATGCGATCTTCTATGCCTCGCCAATTCGTCTGATCGACTAAAACGCCATCCGCAACCTGACCATGTACAGGCGAATGGTTTTTCTCCTGTATGACGACGTAGATGAGCTTTTAAGTGAGATGCTTTAGCGTAGACCTATTACAAAAAAAAAAAAAATCATGTTAAAATCAAACTATATTTTTCGTTTACCTTAAAGATCTTCTTAAGTACATGTCTAGTACCTTTAGACAGCCTTGATAAGTACATGGAAAACATCTGTCCTCTGCTGCATTAGCCAAATTACGATTAGTGTAATCGTGAGTGGCCAATGCTGCGTTAGCTGCTGACGAAATAAGTAGATTCTCTTCTAATTGATTATTATTATAATCTGTAACTAAAATGCAATAATTTGATATATGCATTTTCCAAAATATTTTCAATTTAAGTGAGATTCATTCAAATTATAATACTTCGTTACCTATCTCCTCCGGTCCTAATGTATTTTCTAATGCCCTTAAATCGATACCAAGTACGAGCAAAGGTTCGTCGTTATTGAATACTTGTTGCGGATTTGGTAAAGGCAAATGTAAAAATCCTTCGCATCCCGCTGTACAAAGTGGTGTTCTTTCAGGAAGACCAGAGTTCCAAGTTCTATCCAAGCACCACTCCAATTCGGAATCTAATTCGCTCAATTCGCTCAAACAACCTGTACGAATGGAATTCATCAGTTTTCGTAAATTTGTCTTTTTCAATTGCAGATGAAAAAAGAAGTTGCATTTATTTATCGTTTTACAAGAAATATATAATAATTTCTCATTTTTAGGTAAATTGATATGATTCAAACTAATCAAAACATTAACAAAAATTATTCGTACTGATTTACAATTATTTATTTAATTTTTTAAATATCGCGCCCGAAGACGATCTCTTTCGATAACATCGTCGATAATAATGATGGCGAACGCCATCTAACAATAAAAAATTTATTCAAGTTTCCGATGGTATACCAACACAATTATCTACGAAGTATTGAGTGTTGCCTTTCTTCTAGGCGCTATATTCGCATACGGGAAGAATTAGAAAAACGTATCGATGAATAAATATAATTAATTAAGGATAGTCTTACCCGAGGAAGATGTAGACGTGTTTGTCATCCAATCGTTCCACGAATCCTTCGGAGAACACGTTAATTCTGTGTAACATTCAACGGGTGTCTTTAAAGATGTTGCATGATTGTCGATGATCTCTGAATCATCGCTCAAAGGAGTTCTGCAGGAGGATTCATATTCGGAGGGTAGGTTCGATACACAGGGTGATGATAGTGGCCTATCGAAGTTTGTATCCGTCGTTAATCCCAAAGCAGAAAATAATAGCTCGTCTGCCATCTAAATGATTAAAGAAAACAATGGTTAGAATAATAATAGATCGACGAGTCAAGGAACAAAGTTTAGATACATGAACGTGAAAATGTATGAATCAGAGCGTTGCAAAATATGCACTGACAATCGCGTGCTGTGTTACACGCATTACGATAAAGACATTAATTCATTCAGTGAACCTTGCGTATCGAATTAAAATTGAATTTTATCGCGAATTATCATGGGATAGAAGAAAGCAAGAAAATTTATATAAGACGCGCATTAAAGCACGCGTTAAAATGTTTTCAAAATCTCGTTTCGATACTTACGTCGAACATCAAAGTTTCCTCGATCATAACGATAGATCGATCCCCCACAAACTTTCACAAGAAAATAAAAGAAGAGAAGAAGGAGATCGTGAATTTGATCCTCGATCGAAAGTAATTTTTATTTAGCACCAAGCTACACAATCTTTTTTTGTCATTGACCAAGACCAACTAAACGATAGACAATGGTGATCATACATTTCGTGATAATAGTTGAAATCCTTGAAAGACAAAGCAACGATATATTAACACGATCGAGAAAGTACGAAAGATAAAAAATTTAATAACGTAACGCGAATAGTATCGACTGATTATTATCACGACATAGCTGGTACTTCGTGATTCGCATCGACTACGATTTGCTTGATTACGTTGCGTGCAAAAGAGAAAAACCGGTATCTTTGCTATCCGATCCTCGGTCTCACACATATGTGAATGCTTATACACACATACACTGACCGAAGATAGACAAATGATCGATCTCGTTGGAGCTACACGTGTACCTTCGTCGCCGAGGATCGTTTTCAGACTGTCGATCGGCAGATCGAAGACGACGTGTAGTGCTTGCGTTGTCATCACACACGACTCGAGAGATAATCGCTGCTGTGCCAGCCGGTGCCGTGTCACTGTCGTTCCTTCCCAAGGGATCGAGAAAGCACCGATCTCCAGAACCGTACCGGTCCAGATACAGCTCTCGTTCCTCGCTATTTTATTCCGTCATCGTTCGTTTATTTACGAGTATCGTTCATCCTTCCCTTGCTTGCTAATCGTCCTCTCGCGACCATCAACTTTTGCGACACGCAAAAGTCATAATATTTCCTTTTTTTTTCTTCTCTCTTTTTTTTTTTTTTTTATAAAAAAACATACATATGTGGCAACTCATCACGTCATATCTTTTATAAATAGTTTGACTCGTTTGTTTTTATACCCTGCCATACCTGATCGTACACAAACTAATTCAATCTCATCTCCAAATTTAACGTACCGTACGAAGATAGAAACGAAGATACAGTAATCGTTAGCGTTCTTGATCGCATAACAACTTTCTTTGTCAAGGATACTGTCACGAGTTTTACCAAGATTTTCCAACGAGCTCACGCTCTCTATATTGTATCTGCATCGACGATTGTCCGTCTCGAAGTGGCAATGGCTTTGACCTAGAGCGACTTCGAGGGGCTCGAGTCATGATAAAGTGTCAGCGAAGTCAGTGGCCACCAGGAATTTGCTTCCATGTACTATGCATGTTTATCGGTATAAAGGAGGCTGACCTTAGATACAACGTATATATTTATATTATTTGTTCGCACTTTCGTATAAAGAAGAAGAAAAAAAATGAGAGTGGTAGTAGGATCGATTGATTTTAAGAAGAGAACCATTCCATTTTCTTTTTTGTTTCTTCTTCCTTTCTTTCTTTCTCTCTTTCTTTTTTTTTTCTTTTTATTTTATAGTAAGACACAAAAGGATCAGTTTTCGTTATTTCCAGAGAATTCTTGATTCTCTACTAGGATAAAACAAAGTTCTCTTATAGTCTTCTTTTTTTTATTTTACTTTCTGTTTCCTCCCCCCCCCCCCCTTTCTTTCTTATTCATCGTTTTACGATTTATGCGCGTGCGTTGCTCGAAGTGTATCGATAGTTATCGCAGTCTCTTACCACGTTATGAAAAACAGACCACAGCACGGCGGTCTATCACCGTCGTTTATCTGCGAGATTGACCGCGTCCGCGGTATATCTTTACCGGATTGCTCTGATCCGTTGCACTTAGGCGCTTTTTCGATTCTCTATCAACCAAGCAACGGTACGAAGAGAGAGAAAAGAAGAAAGGGATCTAGAGGAGAGAGAGAGAGAGAGAGAGAAAAAGTGAAAACCAATAACGTCAAGCAATTCATTGGCACGCGTTGTCGTTGGCACATTGTCGTCAGAAAATACTCATGGATCACCGAACATCGAAATCGTTTGAAAATGATTACTTACGTGGATCGTTTCGTCATCGTTGATTGCGATAATGGTTATAAATATTTTTCAATTTGATCGGATGACTTGCTCATTTAATTTTTCTGTTTCGTTCGTTTGGATAGACTAATTTCGTTGCGATTTTTTTGTTGTTTCCTTTTCTTTTTTTGTCTTTCTTTTTCGTCTTTTCTTTTTTTTTTTTTTTAGAAAGAACGCAATGCTCGAGACCAGCGAGCATTATTAATTATTCCCCATCTCGCGGTGCGACTGGAAATTCGAGAGGTTACTCGTGAAAACTCTCGAGATAATTCTCGCTCTCAAAATTTTTCCATCCCGTATGGACCGCCCTTCCCTCGTACATTTCTAATGACCAGATACGATTATAATGGCTGCTTCCGATTTTTCTTTTTTTTCTCTCTCCTTCTTTTGCTCTCTTTTCCTTTATATTTCCTATATATAATATCTAGAATATCTGATTTAATTGAATTCGCCGGAACCTTAGAGACAAACGTCGCAACTTCTCGATAAGCAAACATTCCGCGAAATTTATGCTCGTATAGATAATACTAATTTATCTAATGACGCATTTTATAGAGAGAAAGAACGCGTCCTCGTCGTGCATTATATAGGATCGCGTTGAAAGAATATAATATATCGAGAATGATAGAGAAGGAAACAGAGAACGAAGATATCGAAGGGTTGATTTGCAATCGACCGCTTTTTTTTCCCATTTGTTGTAAATGTTCAATTCGAAGATGCGATTTATTAACAATATCTAAGAACAATCTTTCTTTTAAAAGAAATTTTCCTATATCGTTCTAATGATCTTGCATACTAATACGTAATAACTTTTTCTCCATGTGTTTTTTTTTTCTTTTTTCTTTCTCTCTCTCTCTCTCTCTCTCTTTTTGTAATTTTGTAAAAACTTCACAGTTAGAAAAATCTTCAACGGAAATTTTCAAAAGAGACCCGCCACGATGACGGTCCGATTGCGAGTCAGCTTGAACTTTATTACATTCGTAGCACGTAATAAAGTTCAGGAAGGACTTGGGTATATTCGGAAATAAATCAGTTACGATTGTAGAAAGAAGAAGAGAGAAAGAGAAGGAGGGACAGAGAGAAAAAGAGTTAATCGCCGGTGTGCGCGCGCGAAGAGAAGCAACGACCATAATCTTAATGGGGCATATAACAGCCATTACAGATGGCCCGCTGGGTGACAACACGCTGTAAATAACGAGGCTCGCTCCTCCGGCAGGCACAGTCGAAACGTTTACGCGTTACTTCGATAAGTGCATTTTCTTCTCTCTTTCTCTCTCTCCCTCCCTCCTTTTTTTTTCTTTTACGATTAGTCCCACTCCATGAGACCGGACCCCCATATTCTACATACGTATCTATATACGTACATATATATGTGTGCGTTAGCGTCTGTTTTGGATTTTTCACGGCGTGCTCTGCCGATCTGGCCAGAGGCGTCAAGTTCACGAAAAAGGCACGAAGATCTCTCTCTTTTCTCTTTTTACATTTTTTTTTTTTTTCGAGATAATTAATCATAGTTACGCCGAAGTTTTGTTCGACGTTTTAAAAATTGCACCATAGTTAGGTGGTGGTAGATCGCGGTAAATAAATTAAATAACAAGATATCTTGCAAAAGAGTGTAAAAAGAGAGGGGAAGAAAAAATGACATTCGTCGCGTACTATGTTAATGAAAGAATATACAAAAGGAAAAAAAAAAGTATCGGAGTCAAGATAAATAAGAAAAAAATTTCGGAGTCCTTATCTTAACTTCAACATTCTTGCTGTTAATTCGTTCTTCGTATCTTCCTGTACGAATTAATTTAAGTTTATTAATCGAATTGTTTACGCATAGATAACGATAGAAATAGCGTTTAAGTACACGTTTATTATAATATTTCATTATACGAAATTATTAATATTTGTAGATATCTATAATCGCACGTACGTCGTAAGTTGTAAATAAAATGAAAGAATCTATTGATTTTGTTCATGAAATCGAACTTTTCTTTTTTCTTTTTTTAATCCTTCTTTTTTTCAATTTCACGAGAAAGTCCGTTTGAATCGAGAAAGATGTGCCGTTGTATTATCGCATTGCGTACGAATAGTTATCGTATCCGGAACTAACGAACATGAGCGATCTACGATATTTGCCCACACGTTAAGCATCAGCGACGTGATGGCGCGCGACTATTCCTGTCTACGTGATAATAAATATTCTTTTATGTATATGATGGACCGGTTACCTCGTATCGCTGCCGAAAGCTGCTACAGTGTCTCTTTCTCTTTCAGTTATAATTTCTTCGTTTCCGTCTTCGTCTTTCTGCCGTCTTCCTGTCAAAAGTACACTTTTCGAAATGCCCGCTTCTTTTCTTTCTTCCTAACCGGCGACGAATAATATCAACGAGCCGGTAGATTACGTTCCTCTCCAACAATAAATTAATGTCTCGAGAAGGTCTTGTAATTGATGCTCGCGTAGGGATGAAATCGACGTTGATTTATCGGACAAAGGTTCCCTTGCCGCGGTTGTAAAGAGAGAGAGAGAAAGAGAGAGAGAGAGAGAGAGAGAGAGAGAGGAGAATTTATTGACTTTTAGGCGAAGGAACGTTTCTCGCCAACGATCTCGATATATTCGACTCTTATTGTTTCTTATTAATCGAATCGATTCCTTCGTTCGACGTTTTCTATCCTCGTGTAGAACAAATTCGAAATAGCTACGTTCTAAGCTACCAAGTTACGTAAAGAATAAAAGAATTGCAATGACGACGATGATGACGATGACAATGACGATGATGATGAAGGTGATAATAGTAATGATAATAAAGAAGATTATTCAAATCACTTTTCGTTGTCACCAATCACGAAGATTTCAAGATCGATCATCCGAGAGATATTAAACCGAAAATATTCACAACGTCTCTACATTTTGACAGGCTTGTTTGTTCGCGGCGTGCTCTTCTGCTGTCTGTAAAGAAGAGAAAACGAAAGCGTACTGAACAACACGTGCCCACTGTAATTGGTCGCTTGAAGGCTTGATATCGGTCGTCAAGGAAGTCGCTTTGATACGAACGTCCTGCTTATTCATTGTGTATAGACTATAATAATGGTGGGATTCCTCAATCGTGTATGAAAATAAGCTAGCTAAATATTGGAATGCACTTTTTTTTTTACAAAGAAAAATATGATTACAGTTGACTTTCAAATGTACGTCTAATCACGTGATTTCGATATCGACTATTTTTAGAAATGGTTCGATTACGAGGTCGATTCCGATGAGGAATGGGAAGAAGAAGAGCCTGGAGAGTCTCTACATGGTTCCGAAGATGAGAAAGATGAGGAAAATCCGGACGATAATGAATACGATGTTGACAATGAGTTCATGGTCCCACACGGGTAAGTCATTTGAAAAAAAAAAAAAATCGTAGATCTTATTACGAGCAAGTGACAATGAGCGAGCTCGTAAATTGTTTCCTGCTATGCATCCCTGCCATTCACGATACGGTATCACATTCTTTCATAATTACGTGTGTCTCTTTCAGATATTTGTCCGACGAGGAAGCTCGAACTGACGAAGAGGAAGACGAAAGTATGGTGAGTTTTTAAACATTTTTCTTAACGCGATTACCTATCTATTCTCAGTATGATTACCTATCTATTCTGAGCGAATATCTCCTGTACTCATAAAATATATCTTTCAGACACCGGAAACTCAGAAGTTCAAGTTGAAACTGTTGGGTGAAGAATTCGAGGCCGAAAGAAGGACAAAAATGTCCAAATTAAAACCGAAAATAATCGGTTGCGTTTGGCTTGGTCCAGATAATACGTATCCTGAAAATAGTGAGTACAAATTGATTTTTATTACGTAAAAAATATACGTAGGAATTGCGATAAATTTTGTTTTTTTCTCTCTCCTTTTATTTTCTTTTTTCTTTCTTTTTCTTTCTTTTTTTTTTTCATTAGCTCCTAAGAGAGTCGTAGAATTTTTGACAGCACGACATGCTTGGGTCTCTCAAATACCTGTCGTACTTCCGTCTACTATGAAAGAAAATACCGACGCCGATAGCGGCACACCATCGCGAACACAAACCAGTGGATATACGAGGAAAACAAAAGTACCGGCAGAAGCGTTGGCCGACTTGATTCGTTTGATTCATGGAAATATCCATGGTAAAAACTTCTTAGTAAAGGAGTTCCTTACGTTTTGGAATAAGAAAAATGTAGGTATAGACAATCAGATTTCAAAAGCTAGCTTAGGAAAGAAAATCGGCGAAATAGGAAAGTGGATATCCTGTCCTGATGAAGGACAAATGCATTTAAAGGCATGTTGGTACGTTTCTGAGGAAATCAGAAAGAAATATTTAAACGAAGAACTAACCCTACCGAATCGTTGGACATATAATTTGACACCTAAACGTAAAAGTGAGATCCCCGATAGTAATGATAAGGTAGAAAAATTGGAAAAAGACAATGACAAGGATAAGAAGAAGGTACCTCTTATAACTCAATTTACAAAGAAAATAACTCAGGAGGAAATGAAACGTCAACTTTCAACCAATCCAAAACAAATTATAAAACCTACACCAATATTGCAAAGACCGCCGAAACGAGCAGTGTTAATTTCGATTCCTAAGAATGATAAAAAGGAGATACCCTTGCTAAATATTAAAGAATGCGAAAGTAAGAAATTGAGTGATAGCAAGGAGAAATGATACATATGTACATAAACCGGGTGAGCTATTCCTACGTCTATGCATTACACGTGCAAAAAAATGTATTAAGTCAAGTAATATTCGTATACATTGTAAAAAAAAAAAAGCAAGAGAGAAGATCGCCATGTAATATAGTAGACTGAATACGCAATTTTTTTTTATCGCACTAATAATTCGAAATGATATCGTTCGAAAGTTCATATTTCATAGACACATTCGCGTTATCCATTATATATAGGAATTATCTATTAATATCACGATTTTATCTATCGTTAACATATAATGTCTATTTTTTAATAAATGTTTATCTATCACCGCGGTTACAGAAAAGCATAAATTCGTATTTAGATTGGTGTTTCTATCAATGAGAGACTATCATTGATATAGAAGAGATTATATTTTTCGATACAAATATATTTATTCGATAGAAGCCTTTTTCAAAGAGTAAAGATTTTAAACAAAATTTTGTGATATCTTATTATCGACTTGAGAATAATCATGATGTCAATAAAGAAAGAAACACAAAAGAATGATTACTATTTTGTCACATTAGTACATGTTCCAGTAATGATATTTTATTCTTATATATCTTAAGTACGTTGTTAACTTAAAAAAAATAATAATAATAATAATAATAATAATAATAATAATAGTTACGCTTTATTAAATTTTTATAATCCGATCACGCGGAATACTTACCATATTTGGTAGTCATACATTCCTTTAGATTCTACATACATATATATGCGTGTATACATATATGTACATTCATATATATATATATATATAATATGTATATATACAGATATACATATTCGTTTCCTCGTTAATTTCAATTAATATATTCGATCATTAATATCGAAACGTCGTTTAAAAAGTGATCAACCGATACTACAAAATTCATACGAGCCGTATTTTAATAAGGACATTGTAAACTTAATAAAGTTTATTATAATTTTGTATTAACGATGTCGATTTTACTTCCAAACTTTTCTCCGTTTCTCTGTGAATGAGTGCGTTACGAATATTAATCTGCATCGGATAGTTGCAATTGTTGCGGTTATAAATACGTATGAAATACTTACACGCGGAAAAAGATACTTTCTCACGCGCGATATCGAATTTTCTAGTAATAAAATGATAAAATTGTATATCTCTCTCGGCATGGTACCAGCATAGGTATCTCGTTTCACGAACGTTTAAATACCATCGAGCATACTGTAGCAAAACTCATAAAAAAATATCAAACACGCTCGAGCAATTTGAAGCGTAACTCGCAATTCTATGATATCGAAAATTTTGGTAGAAAAGGAGAGACCAAGAGAGAGGAAAAGAGAAAGATAGAAAAAAAGGTGAAGAAGAACGATCCGAAGGTAAGTTTTACATTCGGTAGTTTGGATTTGTGGTTGTAAGGTTTACCGATCCGTAGCATATGGTAGAAATGAACGAAAGGGCGACCCTCGAGATCGTGGTAATTATCGAATCACGCTCGAAATCCGGCGAAATGCGCAGAGAACCATGGTAACTCTCCTTTTTTTTATTTCTTTTTAATTCCTTTTCTTTTTTCAAGTACTACGACAAGAGAGCCACTCGACTTTTTTTCTTCCTTTTTTCTATTTCTCTTTCTCGCTGTTATACATACTTCGTGCGAGCTGAAAAATTTTTATCCCTGCAAATTTTCGATCAAATTAAATCAGCTTTACGTAGATACTCACGTGTATTTTAATTTAATTCCACACTTTTCGTAGAGCTCTTCGTTAAATATCATACAAAATATATACATGCTACACTAACGTTATTTTAATTATCTACCAAAGAAATTTGTGAATTATCGAATAACAATGTATCATATCGGCATCGAACCCAAAACATCAATCACGAAAAATCAACGACAGTGTCTTCTTCGCGATCTATCGATTCGTTCGGATTTCAACGAAGTCTCGCGGTTTCGTTCGCGTATCCAATTTTCTATGGCCGTAAGTTATCGGTCGAAACCTCTCTCGAGGATACGCATCGCGGATTCGGAAGAAAGGCGGTGATCGCGTTTTTTTATTCTCTTTCTCTCTCTCTCTCTCTCTCTCCATTTCTCTATATCTCCTTCTCCACTCATTTCGGTGTAGGATCGCGAGAGAGAAAGAGAGAGAGAGAGAGAGAAAGGGGGTGGACCAAGAGAACGCGTGGCAAGACGAGGAAAGGGAAAGAGAAAAGAGAACAAGCAAAAGGAAAGAGCGAAAGAGAAAGAGAAGTGGAGTAGAGTATAAGGTGTATGCCTAGAAGGTATAGAGAGAAAATGGTAGCCAATGGCGTTGGCTCTGCGTTGTTGCTACAGTATTGAACGTCTCCTACGTGGGGTCCAGATATCTCTCTCTCTCTCTCTCTCTCTCTCTCTCTCTCTCTCTCTCTTTCTCCCTCTCTTTCTCTTTCTCTTTCTCACTCGCTAGCTCTCCTTTTTCACCCCTCTCTCGCCCTCTCGAGAGAACCGTCCTTTCCTCCTGGTCGTCCTCGTCCTCCACCTCTTTCCCTCTCTCAATCTCTCTCTCTCTCTCTCTCTCTTTCTCTTTGGTCCTCTCCTCGAGCTTCTCCTCTTTCCCTGCCTCTCGTGACCCGACGATGTCCTCCCTCCACCATCGTCGTAGGGTGGAGACCCTCCCTGGTCCACCCGCCCTCTTCACCTCCTCTTCCACCACCTCCACCTCCTCCTCTTCCTCCTGCCGGTACTGCTCCTTCAGTTCTCTCTCTTCCTCCTCTCTCATGAGCTTATAGGGTGGAGGTGGGAGGCAGGCCGTCGGTAACCTCTCTCCATCAGAGACGATCCGTGAGTCTGCTGCCGAGATCCAGAGTGGTGTGAGGTGGCCGCCTCTATCCTCTCATTAATATCCAGAGACACGACCTTAGGAGGTCCGTGCAGTCGCTCCGTACAACTCGCTTCGCGCTCTATAGCCTGCACGTTCGCCGTTCTGATCGACGGAAACTTCGACCTATACGATACGGTAGCCGAAGATTCAACGACGCCGATCGTAGAAAATTACGACCGATCGAATCGATCTCCGTGTCGAATGATGAATTATTATCAATATGAATAATGTTAGATAATAATGAACAATAGTTGTACTCTTTATTGTTGACAGTATTAACTAAATTGAATAACAACAATAATGATATATGCAATTAATATTAAATAGGATAAATATAATGAATTAATAGTATAACGATATATCAGTTAATTACGTTCAGACTAATAATGTGAGATACCAATATATAATTAATATTAAATATCTAACATCTCATTAAAAACAGAAAAGAAGAAAAGAGTACGAATTAATCGTCTCGTATCATGATCTATTATAGCACTTGTAATAAATGTACGGACACAAACGGTAAGATCGTATATTTATTAAAAAGAAAGATCGCCAATACTTTCGTGTCTTTTCTTACTCGATCCGTGCTTAATTTCGTGGTAGAAACGAAACAACCGCCTTTGGAAGGTCGTACGTCGTACATTCAGAGAGGGCTGAAAAATGGTGGAGGATCGAAAGATCGAGAGGGCCACGGAGGAAGATACTTAATTGAATACTCGAGCCACGATCGATGCACGATGTCAGAAGGCAATGGCACAGTACGATCGTTCCGCTGCCGATCGCCGCATTACGAAGCTTTTACCGTCGATTATTACGCTGTGAGTTCGAAATCCACACTGTCTGTCCCTTCTTCGCTCTTCGTCTCTCTCTTCTACCCTTTTGCTTTCGATAAATATATACCTCTGTTTCCTCCCTATCTCGTAAAGCGCACGAAAGGTGGACACGAACTTTGTACTCGGTCGTTTCTCATCAAAGAAAATGGAGATCAATATCGTTGCTGTCGCTTTAATGATCTTTATCGCAACGGCTGATCGATCTAAAAATAATTGGACGTTTCATAGGCAGAAAGTAATAATTTTAAAATAATCTATCCTCATAATACCAGCCGTCTATAACGTACTTATATATCTAGATAGATATGATAAAAACTTATGCAACGTCTTAATAATTTGTCAGTAATAAAATATTCATTAGATTCACCTGTTAATTTATATACCAATATCTTATCGAACATTTAATTTTCGAACATAACTGACTAAAACATTTCTCTCACGAAACGTTGATAAATCTTTTTTATATGTGACGGTCCATTTTATCGAGAAATATTATTATAGTTTAAATGACTTCAAGATATTAGATGACAGGACTCTTTGGAGGATAGCTCGTTTTCTTCTCCCTCTCTTTAGGTCGTGAGGTAAAAAAACGATTTTTTCTTTCAAATAAAATGAAAGAGGAGAGGGAGGTCCGTGAAGTCTCCGCGCGGTCTGCAGCTGCTGGATCTTATGCTAATCCCACCCCCGCAGGCTACCCCCGGCAAGCACATCGCATGAAAAAGTTGCTCGTTACACGCTCGCTCATAAATCTCTTTCCTAAGCTTAATCTGTTCGCTGGCGCGCTTCTGTTCTCACCGCGGAAAACTCTAGAAGGGGCGGCAGGTGTGTTCTCTCTCTCTCTCTCTCTCTCTCTTTCTCTCACTCCCTCTTTCTTCTCGTCCCACGGATTTTCATAATTTTTTATCCTTTGGCAAAATTTAAATCCTCCCTACTCCTTCGACGCAACTTCTAAACGGCTTCTCCAGCATCATCCTCGGTCACGAAAATATGTAGGTAATAGCATCGTAATTCGATCACTATTTTTTATTACGTATATCAAACAATTTTTTCATTTTTATAATCTTTCTTCTATAATTTTATAATTTTCCCAGAATTTTTTTGGCAATGTTTTAAGTAAAACGTCAGATATTTCCGAAAGAATTATCTTTTACTAAGAAATTTTGTAAAATATTTTGAATTCGTCGGACAATTTTTTGTAAATTTATACAAATGATTTCTAAAAAAGATATGGAAAAATTTTGTTTAAAGTAAGTATTGCTGGAACGTTCAACATACTTTTGAAATTAATCGAATCGAGCAGAGAGCGTTGGATCCTCGCTCATACCAGTCACCGTTCGCGATTACCGTTCGTTCGCAAATGTACATACATATGTATGCGTATATATGTACATTCTAAAAAAGAAGAAGCTCCAATGGTGATGGCGGCGGCGGACTTGGACGAAAGTTTCGTGCGCTTCTTCTCGAGCGCCGGATCGGATATGCATAATGAGAGCTTCGCCCTCGAAGGTTCGTGCGGTCCGAGAGCCGATACAAGAGTAGGAGGGAAAAAAAGAAGCAGAGCTGCGCCCGTTGTAGCGTGAGAACTTTTGCTCAGAGTCGGGAGGACGTTCGCGTGAAATCCCAAATGTAGATATTTGCTGCAGTGATCCTCTCCGAAGCAAAGGACGATTATTCTCGTCCCTATTGGAAGGAGTCCGAGGATTGTGGTTACGGAAATCGTTACTAGGAGTACAAAGAGAAAATTAAAAAAGAAGGAAAAGACAACAAAGAAATACAAATTAAATATGATACTGTAAATCTATTCGAGGATTTGAATAATTATATTCATTATCAAATAATCGAATTAATCTCAAATCTCGTCGATTACAAAATTACACTTACATTCGCATATTAATTAAATTCAGAACAAATACAAGGATATTTTCATTTGAATGAATTTATTTTTAAAGAAATATTTGAGACCTTTAACACTTTTTAACACTTTCGTCGTCTCGATCGCGAGGAACCACAGCCCGTGCCAAAAAATCTCTGCCGTTCCGGCAGTTTCGACCCTTCGAGAGACGAACTCGCGAACATGGGGTGGCGACTCGGACTCGGGTATGGGTGGTTGCGAGTGTCTGCGTGTCTCAGGATGCTTCGTACAATACGAGAGAGGAGAGAGCGTGCTAGAAGAGAACGGGGGCGTGGGGGCCATTATGGAGATGGATCTTCCTTCGAATAAGGTTCTCTCTTTCTCTCTTTCTCTCACTCTCTTTTTCTCTCTCTTTTCTTCTTTCTGCGTGGATAGGGGTAGTTTGAAGTACTGGCTTCAGGGGGTGTGAGTGCACATACGTAGAAGGAAAGAAGAAAGATAGAAGCGATGGTAGCGTAGGTGGTAGTGTCGGTCCCGCTGGGTAGTTCCTGGTAATATATCACCCTCTTGTCGTTTGTGAGACGCGAGTAAGCCTGTCGGCTAGTACCTCCTCTTCCTCCTCTTTCTCCTCCTTCTCTTTCTCTTCCTTTATAGACGTTGCTACTTCGCCTTTTTCGTTTGAGGTGTAAGAGAGAATCGATAATCCTGGTACATCAACGGAATATCATCTCCAACGATGGATCATATCGAGATAAGTTTCATCCTTCTCCGAACTTGTTTATTGTAAATCAAAGAATGTGATTATTCGATTCTTTCGAAAACGTAGAATATGGTATAAACGAAGGTGATTTTTGGAGAATTAGAAGTGGGTACTCTATTCTCGTTCAGCGTCGACGGAGGATCGCAGAAAATGTTATATCTATACTATGTAGCAGGATGCATAGAAGGAGGCAAAAAGAGGATATTAATCTCCCGGTCGAAAGTGCAGGAGCAGCAAGAGCAAGAGCAGCAGCAGCAGCAGCAGCACCAGCAGTTGGATGCGCCGTGGCACCTCTTTCTCGTCCCTCGAGTTCCACCCTCGTCTAACAGGGGCAGCGATCCTCGTCAGAGAAAGAGAGAGAAGGAGAAAGAGAAAACGAAAGAGGGAGAGATAGATAGATAGATAGATAGAAAGAGAGAGAGAGAGAGAGAGAGAGAGAGAGAGTACCGACGGCGCGGCGGATACTTTCGTAAGCAACAACGCCATGGCAAACGCGGTTTAATCAAGGAAAGGAGGCGAAGGAGATGGAGAAGAGAGACCGAGTACTCGTACAAGAGAGAAGGAGAGAGAGAAAGAGAAAGACAGATAGACAGACAGACAGAGACAGAGATAGACCGAGAGGGTGAGAGTGTACGAAGCGGTGGGAGAAGCTGAAGCTGAAGAGGACGGGTGGAAGCAGTGAAGGAGGAGGAAGAAGAGGATGAAGAGGATGAGGAAGAGGAAAGGTAGGTGGAGGAGAGGTTGTAGAAGCGTGGATCGATGTGTCGCCGCGTGTCCAGTAGTCGTAGGCGCTTGCGCTCTGACACCGTCCTCCACCGAGCTGTCCTCCACCAACGACGACAGCCTCCCTCCGATTCGCCCGTGATTCGCTGAGCACGGTGACAGTCCTCTCGAGTTTGTCACTCTACGACCCTCCCTCGTTCTCGACTACTCCTTCTCGCTCCCTTCCTGACTCCTCTCCACATCTCCTATCTTTATCCTACTCTGTCTCTCTCTCTCTTTCTCTCTCTCTCGCTCTCTCTCCCTCTTTCTCTTCATCTACCTATCTCTCTCCCTGTACCTCCTGATCTTTCCTACTCTTCCTCTCTGTCAACCAAAGCCGACGACCTTCGCGACAGATTCCATAGGCGGTCGTCGCCCTTCGTAGGTGGAGCTCCTATGGGTTCTCCTACCAAAAATTTGTCTATAGGTCAAAATTTTTCCAAAAAATATATATTGGCTTTTTTTTACGTTTGGTTTAAGACAAAGATTTTTATTGATCTCTCTATTGGAATTAAGTAACAGGAAAGAAAGACATTTTTCTAATGTCTTGTATGTGAAAGTTACCGATATTGTTGGTATCTAGTTGATGAGAGATCGATTGGTATTGAACGGTTCAAACTATTTCCTATGAAGTAAGAGATTTTTAAGAATTTCCAGATATAATGATTTCAAGATTCTTCTAAGATGAAATTAATAATCACCATAGGAGTATTATCGCAGCAGTTTCTAATCAAGAGATTATTTTCGATCAGAACAAATTGTTACAGTATCAAAGATATCATAGACATATTTGGAATCTTAATATCGCTAATTTTGAACAGATCCAAACCGGAGCACTTTTTTATGGAAATCTGGAGACAGCTTGTAGGAGGTAAGAGATGTCTACCATTTTCTAGAAAGTCAAGGGGCAGGGACAGTGGTTTTCGTAGGTATGTATATCCTCTCAGCGCGCCATGCCACTCGTCCCGCGTCCTCGTCGAGTCGGAGTGTCGTCGTTCCTGTCCCCGCCGCAGGGCGACCCCAGCGACACTCGTGATTGGTCGCCCGAGGGGACAAGGGCGTGGTTAACCTCCATCGCGTCTTTTGATAATTATACAGCATCAAGAACGTCGCAGTTTCGTGTATTCATCACGTTTTTCACTTTAAAAATGATCCTACTTTCGCCTCACCTTCGAAAATCACGTATAATTTGATGAGGACTCATTCGAGGGTCGTCCGAATGAAGCACATAATCGTTGGCAATTTGTCATATTGATGAGGTCTTATCGATTATACTTTAACGAAAAGACCTTTTTCTTTCATGAGGATTTTAATTACCTAACGTTTTGTATGCTTTCAACACAATGTTCTCCATGTTAAAATATACCTTTATAAAATAAGTGCAAACATATTTGTCGAATTTATAATTAGAGTTTAAATGGGAGAAAAAAGAGAAGAAAAGGAATCAGAGTGCGAATAAGTATGACACACGGTTCTCATTCTCATTAAAACTTTACTTTTTAAACTCCAGATACGTCTTCTTTTTGAGAGTCAGTTAGGGCGAAGGGAAAAGATTTGGAGAAGAAGAAGAAGAAGAAGAAGAAGAAGAAGAAGGTGGAAGAGGAGGAGGAGAAGGAGGAGGTGAGAAGGAGGATTCGTCCTTTATGAGAACCATCCGTTGAGGGGCGCCAGCGTTTGCCGGTCCGTGCACGTGGAGGGGCTAGCAGGGGCGTGTTGAAAATGCTCTCACGGCGAGAGCGTGGGCCTTGCCGTGTCGCGGGATAATTGGGACACCGTGTATTATCGCTTGCGTGCCATACGCGGTGTGCAGTGTGTGATTGGATAGGCGGAGATGGGTCGCGCGAGATAGCTGACCCTAACTAAGGTAGAAACCAAGGGTATATCTCCGAGGACCATCTTCTCCATCTGCAGCAGCATTACCTATCTACGTCACGGTTGATGCATGGCGTGGGCGTTCCTGCGTTCGTACTCAGTGGTTCTCATTTAATTACCCTTCGACTTTTGGAATGATGGAAGCCACTCGTTGATGTCCGAGACACCTTACAAATTTTATCATGAAATTATAGAGTACCTACAACAAGAATTTACAATATATAATATTGATCAGATATATGAATATTTATGTAGAATATTTTTAATTATCTGCGCGATTGTAAATGTATTCGATCGTATTTATATCGATTCGAAGAAAAGAAATTCAAGATTTTTTCACGATCAGAACGTAGAGAAGAACGGAAGAAGAATAAAAAGGGACACAGCCGATTATAAATCATGAGGTTTGCCGGAGCCCTTTGACGATACACTCTACAATCGTATAGGTATATTCGAGGAGTACAATATGAGCTGGCGATGTGTATATACGCATAAGCTCTCCCTATCTTACGGCAGGACCTCGTCTCGCACGCACGTACGACAGAGAAAAGGGACGTTAGAGAGAGAAAGAGAGTCCTCATTAACCGGTTATTAATAGCTTCGCCGGTTCATATTAATGACAGACGCATCTGCTTCTTATATATCTACCTGCCTCTATACCGGAGCCTTCTCGCCCTGCCTCGCTAAAGAGTCGAAATTTTTAGTGCTCGTCAACTGCAGTCATGCGAAGCGGTTGCGCGTTAACCGGAACCTCCGACCTTCGATCCTGTTTTACAAGCTTCACTCGTGTAACAAATAAAAGAAGAAAAGAAATGTATTCCGGCTTCTTGTATTTTCTAACTCTATATCTGTTCTTCTCTTTCATTGTTGACATCTCAGATGTCTAAAGGGAAGAAAGAGAACAACTCTTCGGAGTTGAAAAATTCTTCACGAAGACTCAAAACGTATAAACTTGTAATACTTTGTAAAATTATATTTACGTGTCCAATATACGTACGGTATAAATCGTGTTCTAAGCTTCAACATTCTAATCCAGACCAACTTCTTCAATACTTTCTTACTACGCTATGCGAAGAACATTTGTTAGATCTTTCGAGAACTCGATGACACTGGCATGATGATGAATCGATAGGAAAAGGAGGCGGGAACAGTTTATCCTTTCACCACGTTATGGAATCCCAATTTGAATTCTAGTATGTTCGCGTTCCCTATGCTTCAGAGACGCGGAGGGTGCAAAGAGGCAAACGCAAGGACGCAGATTTTGTAATCCGTTCGTCGTAAAGAGTCACGAGGTGATAAATCGCGGAGAACGGACGGCTCGGCATCACGATGATATTCAGTAGCGAGCCCTGATGGCTCGTTCCCCAATTTAAGTGGTATTCATGGCGACACAAAGAGTCTGGTAGCTCATATGTCATCGTGGCAACGCTATACCTTCTCTCTAGTTTTTTTCTTTAGGATCGCTTTGTCGATTGGTGCTTGCCGCGCACGTAGACATAAATATATAGAAAAAGAAAGAAAGAGAAAAGAGAGAGAAAGAGAGAGAGAAAGAGAGAGAGAGTCAAAGCTTTCATCATTGATGCCGCTACATGCATGCCTTCTTCATACTTAAGAGTCACAAGCGAGCTGTAAAGACGAATGCTAATTAATGTTACCGACTAGGAGACCAACCCGCCCTCGTGTGTGGTCCGATACAAATAGTCTCTTGACATTGTTATTAATATGTTGTATATTCCAATGCACTGATGATATTACTCATGTTTGAAGCTGAGTAAATAGTAATCAAGACGCATATATACCTAACTATTTATTTTTAGAAAAAATCTAAAACTTCGAAAGATCTTATGCTCTATCCTGAAAGAGACGGCACGTGATCTATAATACGTGCCGAAGAACCCGAAGAAATGACCGCAGCTGTTCAAAAGACGAGATACCAAATCGGGAGCTAGGCGAATCTATGCCGAGCGTGCTATTATTTTTTATGGGCGGAGGATAGACGGCGGAGCCGCGTATAATTTAACGTTTAGCGATTTAAACGTTTGTCTGTGATCGCGGCGATGCATCCATATAATCTAGCACCAGCTCGGAACCGAAACATGCAACCGTTAAAATGCAGCTGCTTCGACGAAACGACGACCTGCGTTGGCCAGTTTCCTCACCTTTTCTATTTCTATTTTTTTATCCTCTCTTTTTTTGTATTTCTTTCTTTTCCTCTTCCTTCCTTTCTTTCTTTCATTTCTACGATTTCTTATGAACGTTCTCGACGGTTTTCTCTTCTTCTTTAAAACAAAGAAAACTTATGGTTTCCTTCGAGAAAGAACGCCTGGAAGGATTCGCGCTAAAAAATCATATCTACTTTCAGAATTTTCTCGCACTATCGTTAGCTGAACACGAAGTTCATCAGGATACCCTTTCCACCCTTACTCTTTCTCTCGTTTTTCTTCGATACGAAAAGAATCAGGCAGTAACCTGGTTCTCTCAGTTCGACGTAAGTGCGAATCCTTTTTTATTTCTTTCTTTTCTTTCTTTCAGTTTCGTTGGACGGTAGTGATTACCGTGGTGAGTCAGAAAGAAAGCAAGAGAGAGAGAGAGAGAGAGAGAGAGAGAGAAAGAGTTTCTTCTAAATCTTCTCGTTTTGTTGCACCACGGATCACGGACGTTGTCTATGGAAGTGGAAGTTATGGTGCTAGCTGATGGTTGCGATGGTGCTGGTGGTGGTAGTTGTTGTTGTGAATTCGATGGGTAGAAAGAAGGAGGAGAGGAAGGAAGAAGTAAAGGAGAAGAAGGAGGAGAAAAGAGGAGGAGTGAGGAGGAGGACTGCAGACAAGGAGGAGGCCGATTTGGGGTGGAAGAAATCCGGGATGGAGGGACGGGGGTGTACAAGAGCAGAGGTTACTTTTAATGTCTCGCGTCACGCAGCCCAAGGCACCGTGAGCCTCGCCTCGTCCTCCTTACTAATTTGGCGCCAATTTCCAGGCAACCTCCCAAGCAAAAACTAACCGAACCATATACCGCTTCTATATACATACGCGTACCGTGTACTTCACCGTGGGCTCTGATTAAATGTTACCCGCCGTCTCTCTCTCTCTCTCTTTCTCTCTCACCCTTTCTTCATCTTCTTCTTCCTTGTTTTCTTCCTTATTCGACGACTCTTTCTCTCCTTCCCTTGATCTTTCTCTTTTTCTCTGTTTCTTTTTTTCTTCCTTTCGGATTCGTGTGTTCCCACAGTTCACACACGTGTACAGATACCAAAGGACCTTCGATCCTATAGCTTCTGTATGTCTCAGAACCTCTTGTTACTACAATACTACTGTACCGTTGATGATACTGTTAACGTAAGATTCAGAAGAAAGTTTAATCATACATGTAACTATGTATATTATCTCCCTCGTCTCTAAATACCGAAAAAGGGAGTCTGCGTCAATGATCATGTCGATGACGATAAGTTATGCAAATACGCGTCTCAGCGGGTGTCACTTTAATGGCAAGACCGTAGGTTTGGGTCCTACGATCAACGCAAAACACGCATCTTTCAGTCGTGGATACGCAAAGGGCAGAGTCTCAGAAGGGCAAGACTCCATGCAGGCCTTTCTTCGTTGAACGAGAGAGAAAGACGAAGAAAGAAAAAGAAAAAAAAAAACAGTCTCAGCAAGCAGTACAGCAGGCAGTATATCACGTTGCAAGGATAAGTTTTTGATCGGGCTCTGCTATACGGATGACTCCCTGCTGCTTGACCTCATCACGCTACGCTATGGGGGTCTTTATAAACCAGCATCGACTCCGAGTATCCTAATCACCTTTTGTCTTAAGCCTGCCAAACTCACCTTTGCCGGGGACCTCGTTCTAACCGATAAGAGTCTGCGAACGTGCCCGATTAACTCGTTCTCGATCTCTCATCTCGAATAAAACTACTTCTATTTTTAATTATATTTAATTACGATTCTATTTCAAGTCCCATCGGTTTCCCTCGATCGTATCGATTTGTGAAAAACGAAATTTCTCGAAGTTCCATTGTCAACTACATTCATCTCGAAACATCAAGCAAATTACATAAACGTGTAAGGATTTTTCGAGGTTATTATTAATAAACAGAGAAATGTCCGAAAGCACGTGGATACCATGTTGGACGCGCGGTGAAAAGATTCAAGAAATGGTTTGGATAGGCAAAGATATTCTTGCTTGGTCCAGTGGAGTTCACATAACGTTCTTTCACATTAATCAGAAAAAACGATTTATAAAACGTTGTTTAGATCAAAGTACGGGCGATGGTGTCTGCTGTCTCTCAGCACATCCTACGATTCAAATCTTTGCGTTTTCTGAGAAATCCCTCAAACCTAGAATCCTTATTTTCGCTTATCCTTCGTTAAATAAGATTTCCGAATGCGTCCAAGGATCTATAAACGGATATTCGGCTATTGCCTTCACTGCAACCGATTATCTCGTGTCAATGGGTTATTACCCTCATTTTGAAATGATTCTCTGGTGTTGGAGAACTGGTGAAAAAATTATGAATGTTAACACGCGTATGCCCAATGACGTTGAACAGATACTTAGAATCAATCAAACTGGTCCAACGCTTATAGCTCAATTGGGCAAAACTTGTGGCGCATTGTTCATTTGGAGTTTCGATGTAATCAGCAAGTCTTACATTCTCAAAGGTATGTAACTAGATTTGATTCCTCCGATGTGCATTTTTAATTTTATAAGATTGAGAATGTACAGTACAGATCACGAGATAAAACTACCAAAAAATGAGCTGATACGTTGGATAGATTGGTGTCCTTTAGCAGGTGATCCTATATTGGCGATAACTGATCACGACGGACACATATACTTGAGTAATGAGGATGGCACGAATGTGTATCTTATCGTTCACTCACAACATTGTGGGTTATGCGAAGATTATGAAATGCCAAGTATTTGTTGGTATCGTGATGGAATAATCTTGAAGACTACATTTTGCGAATTATGCTATTATAAAAAATATATTAATACAGATGTTTGGAATAAAGAGTGGTACGTGCTTTTCATAATTAAAAAACGTTCGAACTTGTATTTGTTTTATGTCCTGATCAACAGGTGTATTAAATCTACGAAAAAACCTTATATGTTGATAGCATCTCCTTTAAAGAACGATTGGTTGTTTTATTACACTCTCGAAGGATATTTGATACAAATTGAATTTTTGGAGAGTCATACAAAACCGTTGATAAAAGAATACTATTATCACGGTGCTAATTATCGGTACATTGATTTTATATATCCTTGGTGCCATCATGTAGTAATCAGCGACAATTCTAAGGACTTAGCAGTATTAGAGTGCAATACTGGAGTAGAAATAGCAAGGATCTCTCCAGAAACGATCGGTGATATTTCTTGTCAAGCTTCTCATCCAGATTATCCTCTTATCGTGTTAACCACTAACGAGGGTGAAGTACTTTTCATATGTATGAATAATCCAAAGAATCCTGAGATTATCGTAAACATGAGACTACATAAAAAGGCGTTGAACTTAATAAAATTTTCTTCGTCCGGAAGGTTTGACATAATTTTGATCGAAAATATTTCTTTAATCCGTCAAATTTGTTCTATAACAGGTCCCTAGTCGTCAGCGATACAAAATCTGGTAATTGTTTTTGCATCAGCCTGAAAAACACTTCGTATACGGTGGTAGGTCAAGTTCGTGTAAAAAGAGTAATTACCGATGTGTTGCTGTGTGATACTCAAAAGGGATTTAGAATATACGTTATACCCGTTACATCGATGGAATATTTCGTCGGAGAACAAGTTCTCGTTTATAATGTATCGAAGAAGCAAGTTCAAATGAAAGAGTATATCGGAATATTACATTTACACAGTCGTTTTCGTAATTTGTACAACGTACCAGGAAATTATCAGTTGGTAGTGGGTACACCATATCTCACACGCCAACTTCAAATATTAAAACTATTAGAAACAACATCGAAAGAGATCGAAATCGTTAGGACAAAGCCAACGAATCATTATTTTCGATGTGCTCATCTTTTCACCGATCGTAATTGGTTAACGACGACCGCGTACGATGGTGTGATCATCGTCAGGAATAAGACAATAAGTGAAATAGTAGCGGTCATAATGACACATCATAGGTATGACTTTGGATCTGTGAAAGGTCTAGTTAACTCTAGTGCTAATTTAGCTGTTGTCCTTGGTCACGATGGGTCGTTAATCGCAATGAAGAAAGTGGAGCAAGTGGTAAAATTAATATTATTTTAATCGTTCTACTATCGAAATTAAGTAAAACTTTTTTCATTTAGCGTAGGCCGATCAGCAAGAAGATATCACAAAGAAATTGTATCTCGTTAATGATTCTGAATCCGAGAAAGAGAAAAAAAGGGTATATGCTGATTATGCTAGCTTGAATCAATCGTTAGTAAATCTACTGAATCCAGCCAAGCGAAGATTAAATAAATTCGAAGAGGAGATCGATTTGACCTGGGTCGAGTGGATAGCAAAGGAAAAATTAGAGGCAGAAGAAACTGCATGTGCTGAGGAAAGAACAAGCATAATGAAGGACTTCTTGATTCTGAAGAACGACGTCGTAGAACTGCTGAATAAGAACGAAATCGTTCCGGAGCTGGAGAGGTTAC
Organism: Vespula vulgaris; assembly: GCF_905475345.1. Taxonomy (NCBI): domain Eukaryota; kingdom Metazoa; phylum Arthropoda; class Insecta; order Hymenoptera; family Vespidae; genus Vespula; species Vespula vulgaris. The sequence continues at coordinate 2,727,206 of NC_066591.1, read as the reverse complement.
CGGTGTCGGCTTTCGACCTCGACAAGGTCGAGCGCGAACACGCGATGAAAGTAGCGAAGAACGCTCGAGAAGATAAGCGACTGGAGTACGAGTTTGAATGCAGTTCTATGGACCACATTGCCGATTGGATCAAAAAAACTTATTGGGATTCTCAGAAGATTCTTGCTAAATCGATCTTTTCGATATTGGATTCTCTCGAAGTGACGAATTTTTCATCCGTTCTTGAAAACCCGGAAGTTAAAGAAGCCATCGAGTACGCGGAATTTCAAAAAACCTTTTTCAGTGGTATCGCTAAAGCGAATTATTTTCAATTTTGGAAAATGTACACCGAATCTCAGCTTGAACTCTCATTAGTTGATCCTTTAAAATTGGATCGCGAAGAAAGGATAAAATTGGGCGAACTCTTGGAAGATGAGGAACGTGAGATCGACGAGGAAAAACTGGCAGAGGAAAGGGCTTTCGAAGGTAGAAAACCGACAGATTGGAACGCATCGATTGGATCTTTCGTATTAATACTTAACGTCCATCTCTTTCGTTTTGTTCAAAGGTATGACGGGCTACCGGTTCATCGAGCAATCCCCTTATTATTATCCGCAGATGGAATGTTATGGGTTCGGTCAGGTGATACTGAATAATCATTACCTGATGGACGATTGCAACAAACTCCGATCTTACTTCAATAAGATTTTTAATGAGATTTATGAGAATAAGGAACGCGAAATGAAAGTGATACAAGATAAAATCAACAGGATACATTACATTGATTCTGAATTAAAAATCATGTTCAATAAATCGATACCACGTGTGCCTTTGGTACCCACGTGGCACATTAAGGTATAAAAATCATTTAGTTTTGGAGAGATCAAAAATATTTCATTCGAATTATCAAATTAGGAAAAACCTGAGGAAGTCATACGAGTTTTGGATAGCGAAGTGAAGGTCAAACCTTACATTTCACCGTCGCTACAAGAAATTTTAGATAAACAGGAAGCCGAAGCCGAAAGGATCAGACAATTGTTGCTAGCCGATGATTTCCGAGAGCGCGCACTGATGGCAATGATGGATGGTGTGTTAGAGGTTCGATGGGAAGACATTATTAAGAAGGACATACCAAAACCCGAATGTATGCTGATCAAAAAGCCAGAGGATTACACAGCTGAAGATATTCGGGCAGTTAATAAGTATGAAGACGACGTTAAGAATCGTTTGGAGGAACGAGAACATTACAAAAGGATATTACAAGCTGATTATGTGAAATTGGAATCTTCTTTGCAAGAAGGCATTGATAAATTTAATGCCAAATTAGACGAAGTATTTCTGGTTTGTAAAGGAACTAATATATTAACGATTTTTATTATAAAATTATTAGTTGAATTTCATATAACATTATCCTGATAATATTTTAGTTGAGAATGAAATTGGAAGCTGCGATAAAACAAATGGAACTTCGTTACGTACGCGGTCGTATACGAAATTACAATCGCGTCAAGAATATTGAAAGCTACGAGAAGGTGAGAAATAAAATTAAGGAGAATGAAACGTTGGAGATGACGCTTAAAAAGGAATTGGAATCTTTCGAAAATGTTCAGAGGAGTCTGTTAAGTCCATTGGAAGCAATGTTCAATCGCGAAAAAATATTGAACAAGAATTTCAGATTAGAATTTCCGTCTTTGGGAAAATCATCAGTGGAACTTATCTTACGTCAGTATAAGCGTCGACCGAAAACGAGTTTGAAAAACGTCAATATGTCTGATTTACTCGATCTTGGTAAATGCGTTTTGAACCGAATAAAATTGGTCTATTTGCCAAGGATATGTACCGAATATTTGAAATTACTGGACGAATTGGACGTACGACCAAGCACATTGCCATCTTTGATAGAAGATTCTATCTGGGAACATTTAACGCGAATTCGACGTCAGCGAATCGAATTGGAATTGAGAATAAAGGCTCAACAGGCTGAGATAAATCAGGCGGAGAAGATAGTACGTGCCTACGGCGTGAAAGTGAAGAATTGTCAACATAGAACACGCGAAATGAGAAAAGTATTAAGTAAAATGAAAGAAGATAGAAGGATGTTCGATGTCAACACCGAGATTCAGTTGGTCATGAGATTGGGCCAGGTGGAAATAGATTTACATGGTCGTTGCGAGGACACCTTGAACGCGATCTTTATACCTAGAAAAGTGGTCGATGATGTGAACGTTTTGATCGCAGAGGCGGGAGAACGTAAACTGAAGGCAGTGGAGCATACGATCAGTTTTCAAAAGACAGTTCGAAACAAAGAATGGGAGCATCGTGCGTTGAAGATGCGAATCGAAGATCTCAAAGACGATCTACACTTCGTCGAAGGCACCAACCTCACCAGGGAAATACAGATATACTTGAAACGAAAGGCCAAAAATTTGAGGGAGGATAGAACTGCTCAACGTTTGGAAAGGGAACTCGAGATGCTGCAGAATTATTTTGGCAAGAGTCTCAATGAATGGGCCGAGAAACTCAAAGAGGTCGATAAAAAGATCGAAACTATCAAGAAGAAAAACGATTTTCTCGATCGCATGATCGTGAACATGAACGTGGTGAGGTGCAAGATGGAGTACAGCCGTGATCTTATCGGTGAGGATAGGCAATGTCGGTACGTGGACCGGAAGATACAAATTCTTATGAAGAGATCCGATCTGATCAAGAAACTTCAAGATAATTATACTGAGCTCTTGGCTCTGCAGACAGAACACGAGCTATTACGATTGCGACGTTATCCGGCGTTGAAATTCTTTAGAAGACTGGACGATTCGGACGATAACAAGAAGCCCTGTTGAAACGTTGATCACTCTTATTCGACATATACTCGATTTCACGCCATCGTTATGATTTTCCTATCGGTTCGCAAAAGCCACTTACTTGTTTCTTATAAAAACGAGATTTCATCGTTTTATATCAAAGATCAATATATAAACCTTTCGAAAAATATCACATAGCATTAATTGTAACGCGGAGCAATTTAATTATGGTTAAGATAAACGTTATCGAATAACGAGAACTTTTCTACTTGGCTAAATTACAATCCATACTCTTAGCCAGGGATTTAATCGTCCAAGTTTTCCAACGTCTTACAAAGGACAAGCGGCAATTTGCGCGGACACATAAATCAACGACGGTGGACGTGGTCTCGATACGGATACATAATAGCCTACCACGATCTATAGACTTTTTAAACCATAAATAACAGTACTAATAGTATAGGAGCGAGATGAATGATGCTACGATCATGGTCCAGGTCGCCGCGAAGTACGCGTACGAATCAATTTCATCTGGGAAGTTTCCAGGTGGCCCACCTTTTTTCGATGCCGCGCGTAAAGTACAAAAAGAGAGAGACATGCATACATGCAAAAAGAGACGGTATATAAAAAAAAAGAAAAAATATAGAGAAAAAAAACTCATACTCATTCCGTGACGATTAAACGTTGATCTTCGCTTATCCTTACTCTCTTTTCATCTGTGTTCATCCAGGATCTCACAAGCCGCGAGGGTGTTCATGGTGTTCCTGACGACTGCAAGGTACAAATATTTTCAGTTTAACGAGAGAATGATTTTTATTAATGACTCAGTCTTGCCACTCGGGTTTTGTCCCCAAATATTTTGCGTCTCTCGTCGGCATCTTTTGCTCACGTTCGTTCCCCTCTTTCTTCTCTCGATCGTCGACAGGTTCCTTCTTGTCGAGAAATCGATTAATCATCGAGCTTGACGGTCGTGTTAGATGACAGGACATTACGACAAACGGTAGCCCTTTTTCGTTTTCCGACGATGGAATCTCTAAACTTGTCTTCGTAAACGAAAGTTTCGAAAAGTCGAACGGTGATACTCCGTTTGATTAGAATTATTTTAATTTTTTTTGTTTCGAAATCGTAGTATCTATATAGTTTGTTACTATACCGTCGTCGAAGAATTTTTCATACCGAATAATTTATTCTAGCGAATAATTTTTTATCGAATACTTAGCACTCTTTTACTAGCGACTTTTTGAACTTCCTCTTGGTCGGTAAGAACTTTCGCTTGGTTGGTACTTCAAAGTAGCCATTCCCGCATGGCCTGGCATAAATCATCGACGAATCGAGACGATGTTCTTCGTCGAAGACCTTTGCGGTCTTTAGTTACGACCGAAATTACCTTAACGCGAGATACTTGCATGCTTGCCATAGTCGTTCGTCATTGCGATACAACCAAGAGTATTGCTACCAGTCGATAAAATTTGTCGGTCAAGTTATATTATTTTCCTAGATCACTTGATAAATTTGCATGATAAAAAATCGATGGACCCTTTTCATTCTATTGATTATAGAAAATGATATGAAACGATATATTGGTTATTGGAAATTATTAAATAATTTAATAAAAAAAAAGCCATGTAAACTTTCCATATCCATAGTATAAATTTAGTTTATTTCAAAGCGAATGCATGAAGAATTTAAATCGATGATCCCTATGCACCGTAATAGAGAAAAGCTCCGACGAAAACTACGTAGAGTTGAGTAATTTCTTTTTTCTTTTTTCTGTTTTCGATTTTTCGAAGGATTATTCCATGGATACGATCAACGCTTCTCATTGTACGACCAAACAGGATACGCGTGTGCTCGCTATAACGTCGCGTTAGATAGAAGAGACCGGTCGGGTATCGAAAAGGGCAGCACTCCAATCAATGCAAATCAAATCGAGAGCCGTGAATACGAGAAGCGTATAGGCAAATCAAGCGAATAAAAGCTTCATGAATGTAAAAGACCGGTGAATACGAGCGGCGTGAGGCAATCTGGTAATGCGTCTTCACCCCTCCTACCCCTGGTCTTTTCTCCGTGTCCCGTAGGATAACACGGGAACATGCTGTTATACCAAATGTATGCACAATGGTATGGTTTGTCGATTCTGCTATTCCGTACGAGAACCCGAATTTTTCTGTTTGTACAAATCTACGAATGTTTGGGGAACGCGTGAGAAAGTATTTGTTATATCAACAATTGTCGAATTACCTGGTGTAATTAATAAGAAGAAACATTTCTGTTTCCTGATAATTTTTTGTAGTTTAATACAATAATTTCAAATATTTAATTTATCAAATTTATTGCCTTCTCTCTATAAATTTTCTCCGACGAGACCCATGTTTATCTTCAATCTTCTTTCATAATCTGCAGAATTCTACAGCCTTCTGGTTGTACGTCGTGAAGTTCCGTAGCATCACGAAGAGATCTGTCCCAGGAATTCTTACCTTCTACCTGCTCGTAATAATCTGTTTTTCAACGAAGAGGTTATACTTAATTACACGTCTTAACGCAAGTAATATCAGTTCGCGCTTTTATCCATTTCAAATCCTTAATTATTCTATCGATCGAGAGATCAAAAATTTACTTTTCTCATGACGATATTGCAACTTTTCCTCTTGAAACTTCTCGAACATGTTACTTTTTCTATTGGTATACGATCGAGTACCGTTCTGTGTTACTAAAAAATAATGAATTTCTAATCTCGATTCGATTCGAAGTAATCTCTAAATAATGATTAAAATTATACCATTAACAAAACGATGTAAATTCCGATAGAAAGAATTTAAAAACATGGTTTCAATTAGAACAGATGTCGGCACTTAAAATTTTCTTGACTGTTAAACGCTCGAGACAAATGTGTATCGTTTCAAGAGTCTTTTCGAGGGAGGCAGGTCAAGCGAGATCACTCAATCGCGATAATTTGGGTGGATTTCTAAAGGAAGAAGGAAAAAACGTTCTAAATTGCCGAAAAGCATGCCGGAAGGCAGGTACTGACGTTATTTGAGAGTGGCTGGTTGGTGCAATAAAAATTTGACATCGTCGTCTACATCAGCGAGGAAGAAGGAGAAAAATGATTGGCTGGAGAAAGGAAGAAAGAAAATAAGAGAGAAAAAAGAAAGAAAGAAAGAAAGAAAGAAAGAAAGAAAGAAAGAAAGAAAGAAAGAAAGAAAGAAAGAAAGAACGAAAGAAAGAAGGAAGGAAGGAAAGGTAAAAAAAAAAGAAAAAGGAAAAAAGAAACATGGGAAGGAGAGCTCGAGGAGAAGAGCGCACGCTCGACTTTACGACTCGCGTTACGCGAAGGGCGAAAGGACGACAGCGAAACTCGTTATTATCCGACCGTACTTCTTCGTGGCGTCGAAGAAGAAGACGGCTGTAACCGCGGCAGTGGCGGTGGTGGCGGTGGCGGTGGCGGCGGCGTCGATATGGCGGCAGCGGACTTGCACGGTGCATCGCTCGCTTCCACGGGCCACTTTCGGACCATAAAGAGACAAAGGAGTGAGTATTCTTCGGAGACCTTAGGGAGAAGAAGGCACCGAGCGGTAGTAAACTCTCCTTTTTCGCAAAAAGATCGAAAAAGATAGGAGACTCTAACTCTTTTCTCTTTTTCCCTCTTTTATTTTCTTCGTATTTCCCATCTTTTTCTCTCACAGTTTATCGTTTTACGTTCAGTTCATACGTTCTTTTGCTTTTTATATCATCAATTTTCATATTCCATTTATATCATAATTCAATGATAATTTTACAATATCGTAAAAATTATAGCTTCGTAACAAATCGGAAATATACGATACGTCAATTGATTGAATTTATTAGAAAAAGGATAGGGAGGACATTTGGTAAAGAAGAAGGACAGTAGAGTTTCCATTGGCCGAGAACAAGGACGTGACATTAATCCTCGATAAGCTGGACACGTTGGTGGCATTTTAGCCACCAGCTCGAAAGGCATTTACGTATGCACGGAGTCGACGTACGCCGCTTGAAAATCGGATGGGACGCGTTGCCGGTAACGTGCGCCACCCTTGTCTGTTTTCGGCGGATTTGACTGAACCACCACGACGTTGCATCCTCTTGTTCAACAAAATTCAGCGAAGCGTGGCTTAACCCCGATTCAGGAAACGATGTGTATATATATCTATATATAATACATATCTATATTTAAATACACGCACATGTATGTACATATGTATACACACACACACATATATATATATACGTAGGTACGCGTGCATACGCGTATACATTAGCGTTTCGATTCGAGTTAAGTTTCATCCCTCCTTTACGGTATTACCCGTGTCTGCCTGCCACGAGCTATAAAATCGTATAAAACGATCCCCTTTTACCCTATGTTAAGAGCCCACGCCATCCACTCTGAAAGTTTTCCCGTTTTCTTCTTCGACGAGACTTGCATTACATTTTCTCCAGTCGTTTCTATGTAACGTTTCTCTTAAAAAGTTAAAGAAAAAAAAAAAAGAAAAAAGATTTCACTTATAAACATAGGCAGAGTGAAGACAACGTTAGACAACCCGTTGATGACGTTATGGAAATTGAACGAATTTATCGTCAGTAACCAATTAGAAGGAAAAAGTTAAGAAAATTGAAGTTCGAAGACTTCCCTTAGTTGGAAAAGAAAACAAAAATGGAAAAGAGAACAAAACGAAGGGAAAAAAAAGGAAAAAAAGAATCGATCCTGAACGGTCTAGAGTCGACGACTCTTCGATGGACTACGTCCAAACTCAAGCTAACTTTTACGATTACGGGACTAATCTCGTTTTAATGACAGGCCTCCGCAGTGCCGGCGAATAATGAAGTGTCAAATCGGCCTCACGGTGGGCGTCGTTCTCAAGCGTGGGTCGCGGTGCGACCACAAAGAAAGAGATAAAGAAAAAGACCAAGTGAAAGAGTGAAAGAGAGAGAGAGAGAGAGAGCCAGCAACATAATGTATTCCTTTGGCGAATTTTAATTAGGAGCGGGAGGATCCCAGCCGTTAGCTAAGGATCACACTGTATCATTATATACTCCTGCTCCTTATTTCTCGTCCTACTCCTCGTTTCTTCCTCATCTTACACACCGTTTGGGAAAACGAGTTGCCAGATGGTCCCCGTTCTTCTCATGCTATCTCGCTCCCTTCTGTGTTATTCTTTCTTTTTACGCTATCGTTAGAATCATTGTAAGAAGAATTCTAAAACTAAATATAAAAAGGACTAATCTCTCTTTTTCTATCTTTATATATATGTGTGTGTGTGTGAGAATGAAATCGTTGATCCTTCTCTTTTAAATTTTATTACGTATATTATACCTATATATCACACACACATACATACATATACATACATACATACACACACACACATATATATATATATATATATATATATATATATATATGACGAAGATGGTTTATTCGATAAGGAGGCTTAACGTTTGAGCTCGCAGAGGGAAGGAGAAGGGTTTCTCTCTCGTCCTCGAATTCCGAGCGAGTCCTTAGGTGCGATGCACTGGCTCTGGAACTCAATGGGTTACGGATCGGCTGCACGCGACCATTCTCCCGCACCATGCTTCTCTCTCTCTCTCTCTCTCTCTCTGTCTCTCTCTCTCTCTCTCTCTTGATCACACGCGTTCGTGTGCCGGCTTCGTAACGAGTTGCATGCCAATCCCTACGAGATCTCGACAATGTTGCGACTCCGATCACACGATGCCGCATATCGAGCCACGATGCGGCCCCTTGCATGCTAATATTTCCCTTCTAATGGTAAGAATTCTTCTTTCCTCGTCTTTCTCTTCTTTTCTTCTCCTCCTTTTCCTAGATCTTGTCTGCTAATGATTCGCCGTTGGTCTTACCACGTAAGTAACACTAATTTTCTTTCCTTTTATCTTTATGATCGATTTTGTTATATCGACCATTCGATATGATTATCTCGGAAAAGAAAAAGATTAGAATTAATGTCCAATATATTATTATTCGTAAATCGTCTTTATAACACGAGATGTATTTCTTTGTGGTCTGTCGGTACTATGGTGTGTGGTTGAAAGTGTTTCTATCGATATCGAGAACGGTTACTTGCAAGGTATTCGATTCAATCGAGTAGATGTAAGAGACAAAGAGAAAAAAGAAAAAGAAGAAAAAAGAAAAGAAAAAGAAGGAATGTTAAAGAAAAAAGAAATTCTCCCATGCCCGTCAAGACATATCCGATCGCGACTCGTCCCATAAACGCTTGAACACGATCGACATGATCGAAGCCGAGCTCCTTAGCTTCCCCGATCGAGATCAACGGAGCTCTCCGAAGTCTCTTCGTTCGTAGCTCGCGTATCTCGCGTGGATCTACTTGCTAGATCGGCGGCACGAGCGCGATGGAAGTGCCTTCTCCTTCTCTTTCTTTCTTTCTCACCCCTTTATGTTTCTCTCTCCTCACCTCACGCATTTCTACGTCGGTTGGCGGAAGGATCGCGATCGCTAAGGAAAGTCGGTTGGGGAGTCGGTCGTGAGCCACGACTCAAAGAACGAGCCTCACCCGGCCCCTTCTTCACCACCAAGAGCCCTTCACCCCGTTCACCCCCTCTCGCGTTTCCGCGCGAAATCTCGACTGCCATTAATTCAGAGCTGGCCGACAGGTCACTCGTGTAGAACGGCCCATTACAGATATTACGAGCTCGCGCCAAGTTTCTCTTTCTATCTATCTCTTTTCTCCCTCTCTCTCTCTCTCTCTCTCTCTTTCTTTCTTTCTCCTATCAAATAATTATTATTGTTGTTTGCTTTGCAACGCGTTACCCCACCCCTTTGAATATCTCCTTAGCTACGTTTTGCCTCGACTACTACAAGCTCCTACCTCCAGAGCTCACCCTCTTCTACCTTCGTACGATAATTTCTTTCTAAATTTATTACCGATAACCGATAGGGGGGTAAGAAGTTCTTCGCGCAAATTCTCACTCGTCTCTCTCTTTCTCTCTCTTTCTCTCTCTCTCTCTCTCTCTGTACCGTCCCGGACGCAAGGTCTATCATCGAGTAGGAATCGATTCGGCAGTGGTTGTATACGATTCGTTCGTTACGCCTCTTCGCGCGAGTAAACCGAGCGAGGGCGTGTTTAACGCAACCCACGACGCGTATTCTCGAAAAATCCTTCCTCGAGAGAATCTTTTCACCTGCTGGCACGTATCGATAACTGTCTTTGTTTCTCTTTTCTTTCTGTCGAGAAAACGATATTGATTGCAGAACGATCTATCAATTTATTATAGTTACTACCTATAATTTAAGTGTCTGTCATTCGTAAAGAATAAAAGAAGCGACTATGTGGTAAGGAAATTGCTTAAGTAGTCCTTTATTATTATTTTCCATTTTTATACGACGGCTGCACGCTTTCGATGGAAGACCAAACTAAATTATAAATTGTATAATCTCCAGTCGATCGATGTTTCTTGTCAAAATTTTCCTAAACGTTGGACACGCGGACACGCAGATTGACCGCGTAGAAGATTAACGGACCAATCTACGAGGCGCCCAGTGCGATCTTTAAAAAACCCGCTGGAAGAACCGGATCGACGGAGATATTAAACGTAGCACGCCAAAAGTAAAGTTCTCACGTTCGTGCTCACGATATAACTACAGAAAGAGACAGAGAAAGAGAGAGAGAGAGAAGAATAAAAAAATGTGCAAATAAGGAAGGAAAAAGTTTGCACGGTGGTTCCGGGGGGTTTCTTCTAAGTCTCCTTAAATACAGGTCACGCGTGAATTTTTTTACAGTTCTTTCTCTCTCTCTCTCTCTCTCTCTCTCTCTACCTCCATCTCCTTTCTTTTCTCTCTCACACACTCTTTCATATAGCGCCTGTATTTGCCTGTTGTCCGCATACGAAAGTCGTCGTTAGGATTCCACGGATTGGTGGGAGGCCTCGTTTTTGAGAAAGGCAACATCTTCCTCTTTCTTCAACATTCTTCTTTTCTAAAACCTAAAAAGTCTTGGTCGGATCCTTGGAACGAACGAACGGCCTTGAGAACGGTGGGAATGACTTTGGGAGACGATGCAAATTGGTCCGATCGGGCGATTACGTGTTCTTACTACGTTGCTGCCGTGCAAAGCTACGATACGCTTTAAGGCTGCTTAGGAAAGATGAGAGAAGAAAAAATATCGGATGTGTAATTTCGACGGACCTTCTTCTTTTTCTTTTTTCTTTTCTTTTCTTCTTTTCATTTTTTCTTTTCGTTTTGTCTTCATCAAACACACAGTCCTTCGTGAGAACAGAAGCGAGCGTGTTGCTTTTTATCAAGAAAGAAACTTTGTCTATAATTTCTCCAAATTCTATTATTTATCGTCATTTGAAATTTCTTTTCTTTTTCATTTGATAATGTTTAGTGTCCGAGCATGTTCAAAGTCGATTTGACGGCAGGTTGTAGAAGAACTATAAAGAAGAAGAGCCAAGGAGAAAAGTAAGAATGTTGTGAACGAAGAAAAAAGAAACAGGATCATCGCTAGGACGACGAAGCTTTGGCTCCTTAAACCATTCTCGTAGCACGCCCGAGAGCGGTCCGTTTCTTGGTCGGGCAAGAGGCGGCCATTATATAGTAGTAAATATCGTAACGACTCCTCTTCTCTGGGTACCGGCAAGAGACCGAGTAAAAGGGAGGAGAAGAATGAAGAGAAGAGCGTCGGTGGTGGCGATGATGCTGATGTGATGTTGGTGATGATGGTGGTGGTGGTGGTGATGGTGGTAGTGGTGGTGGTGGTGAGCAAGAGCTAACCACGAGTAATTATGTAATTGCCGAAGAATTACTTACGGAGCCGGTCTCGCGACCCGTCATTCAGTGACATTCCCGTCCTTTTTACGAGTGCCTGAGTGGCGGGTCGTTGTCTTCGTAGGGCACTCTCCTTTTCGTTCCTTCTTTCTTCTCTTTCTCTCTCTCTCTTTCTTTCGGTTGATATCCCAACATTGCTCGAACTCGCGGCAGATGTTGTGCCCATGGCTTGTAACTAACTCGTTACCTCGGTTTTATACCAAGCACTTTTCTAATTTCGAGTCGGCAAAGATATAGGTGTGTATATATATATATATATATATATATATATATATATAAAGAGAAAGAGAGAGAGAGAGAGGACTCTCTTCGAAGCCGGTGGGTCAATATACGCTGTGTGCTATCGCCAAGGTATCGTTTTACTGCCAAACGAAAGAAAAGTGTAAGAGAACGTAGAGTCCTACCAGAAGAAAGAAAGAATGGTAGTTCGTGGATACTCTCGAAAAGCCAACGAAATCGTTCTCATCGTCGTCGCCTCGTTCCGTACAAGGTCTGGAAGAACGTGCGCGGCCACGTCGATGGGATTTCATCAAAATTACTGGGCTCCGACGGCTTAAGAATCGGCCGATTTGCAGCTTCCGAGCGTCTTAGCCGTTCGAGTCCACGGTCAGGTGGTTTTCGTAAGGTTTTAGTATAATTGCTGGGGTTCGAACGCTTCCTTCGTGTGTTAACCAACTTGCAAAGCATCGAATATCTGTCGAAATAGCTAAGCGTTCGGAAATTTTATCTCTTTTTTCTATGACATTGTAATTACGGCGATTAAAATATATTCTCATACCTTCAGTATCTCGAATATGTATTTAAAAAATAGTTTAATACGTTGTCATGTAAACGTATAATAGATTCGATGATTTATTATTCTCGAAAGAAATAATTTGACAAAGTTAAATCGGAAGGTTAAATCGATCCCGTGAAAAAATATTTCCGAAAAATGTTTCCTCTAATCGCAAAAGGAAAACCTTTGATAGATATCGCGGAATTCGTCCACCTCAAAGGGAACGTAGATACGATTTGAGCGCACTTCTATCGACACGATAAGATCGACCCTTTTCGCAAAAGGACTCGGTGCAATTTTACCGTCACACCAGTGCACCGTACGGTTGATGCATTAGCGCGATTATAGAACCCCAATTTGTTGTTACCGCGGATAGGCCTGCTCGTTATCGCCGGCAGCGATCGTGAAGTTTTATGTCCTGGCACGAAAACTAAGACGCTCTTCTCCGTTTCATACACCGACGCTTTTACTCTCTTTCTCTCTCATAGCTCTATGATCGCGTTCCTTTCTGTCGTATCAGCGCAATCGCGAACCTCGGATCCCTTTGATGTGTATCCGCCCACTTCACTGAGTTGCAATTAATTTACCTGTTCTTACCTATGCCTTTCCTTCTAATAACGAATCGGAAGTACGTCTTTTTTTTATGACGAAGAATGTCTCGTCCTTCATACTCCTTCCGCTGTAAGTGCATTAAAGAATACAAATTAGAAGCGATTGTATCGGCTCTTGTATCGAGATAATCGGCTAATTTCTATCGTTCGAATGTCTTCTAATAACGGGTCATATACTTTGATACGCATGTAATGTAAACTCTAAATAGATATATATGTACACCTATGTATGTTACGTGGCTTCAAATATCTCCATTGATCGTTCGAAAACTTTGTAGCTTCTTAATTCCTATTTTATCCAACGACAACGAGTCTACGCTCTTTCAAGACCGGCTAAACAAGTTCATCCATTAATGCTAATCTTCCAAGTTTTATCGTTACGGTTGGATCGTTAACACTTCGATATACGTGATATCTGTGCATCATTATTAAACGTTCGTCCTCAAACCTGTTAAAAAGGAGGATAATGTAATACGGCTCTAATAAATCGTCTTTAATTTATTATCTTTCTATCCTGTTTCTTCCGTTAATCTCTCTTGGATAATTCAAAGCGGGAGATTGAGAACAGAGGAGAGAAGTTTACTGGCCAAGACAACAAAGAGATTCGAATCGATCTTCAAAGAGACGGAAAAGAATCCCTCGCGTGTCTCGGAACGGCCGCAAGTACGAAAATTACGTCGCCTGTGGATCGGCGGTCAAGTCGAGAGAACTTGTCACGTTCGGCGACAGACAATTGCTTTCTCGTACCACCAGATGTCTCGGACTCATCGCGTGCAATGTCACTCCAGCTGACGTAGGGTCGCACCGGAAAAGCTTTGCGGTCGTGTACGAGAATCGATTCCTTCGAGATTTCAAGCGAAACCTCGGCTACCACTTTCGAGTCGACAAATTTTTACGTTCGATCTAAATACAATCATTCATTGATAACATCTATTATTTTCTTTCCTCTGTAATCTTTCATACCGAACGTAATAAACAAGTGGAAGATCCTGGCGATTAGTACATTGAAATAATTTATTAGTTACGTTAAACACCACATTATATTCTATCGAATTGAAATTGCTTCGAAGAAATTGAAAGTCGAATATCTCGGTTTCGACGATCACATTGGTTGAAATAAATATGTCCCATTAGTCAAGCATTGTTATCGGATGGGAGCAGGTGTGATGAAAAGAACATCATTGTCCCTCGAAAATCACAAACGAGGGCGATATAGATCGAAGATTAAATAACGAAGAAGAGTTTTGATTCGTCGCCGAGATAATGCGAAGAGTCTTTTTCTTTCCCTACTTCCACCCTCAGTCGTCTTGTTTAGAGTAATTTTATCGTGAGTTAATTCTGTTAGAGATCGAAGACCGGATGAGATACGACATGTGCGCGATGCCGAAATTACCGTAGCGATTTTTATCTCTCTCTCTCTCTCCCTCTCTATTCTCTCTCCTCTCTCTCTCTCTCTCTCTCTCTCTCTCTCTCTCTGCTTCTTGAGATACCAAAGTCCGATATTCACGGTTCGACATGGAAGCTCGCCTGTGGCGTCTGATTAAACGGCCGAGTGGCCACGTTCTAACATGTATTTAGAGTACACTAACACGTTCAAAGCTATGGACACGGATGAGCCCTCGTACCTGTTCGTACCACGGCGATTAGTTCGCTCTTCGATTAGGGAACCAAAGACGTTTTGATACCTACGTATGTGATAGCTATCTATGTTAGGATCAAGCATGGTCCTCCTGTTGTAGGTATTGGTAGTGCTTGCGCACGCGCGCACAACCAGAACATATTCCTTCGATGAAATATGTAATCTCCTGGCCGCCGGCGTAATACGTAGTCGCGCACGCTGCAGGTGTCGAAAAGATTGTCTGCTTAATGAAAGATTTAGAACTCCCGTTTCTCTCGTGAACCGTAATATTCGTACATCCATTCGTGGCGCAGCTCGATTCTTCACTTCCGGGGGGTGGTAGCGTATAATCTAGGGAATCCGGCGAAATCTTATGATCTAGAAGCTTTCGAACCTGCCAGTTTAAATACGCTTCTGTTTCATGGATTTGAAAGACGAATTATCATCGAGGATGTTGCTATTACGTGAGGATGAAATCTGTGGGAATATAAATGCCGTGACGATTTCTGTGTTCCAAGATCTAATTACGAATCGTATGAAAACTTTTCACAACTCTGGGTGGTCTATACATTCGTATATCACGTGTATAATATACGATGACTATGTTCATTAATTATTTCCTAATACAGATTACGATCGTACGTGACCGAAAAGAAACGTACGATTCAATATAATTGAGTAGGTAAATCTTTAAAAATGAAATAAAATTGAAAGGATCGAAAGGACGATCGAGAGATGAAAATTTCATTTTTTTTTTCGATCGATTCTATCCCACCCTCGTCCATCGACGCGTCGTTCGTTTCAAGATTGTGGCCAGTCGGAACGTGGGTGACCGGTTGACCACGCGAGAGCTATGGTGGGGCTAGCTAAGGCAAGGTGTATGGGAGCTGGATGACGGGATGTGCAGGGGGATCGATGGGCGAGCCAACGCTGACCGGAGACCGCCTTCTCTCCTTCTCTCTCTTTCTTTCTCCTTGCTCCTCGCTTTCTACCATTTTCTCCTTTTCCCATCTTCCTTTATTCCTACCATCTCTCTCATTCTCTCTCTCTCTTTCTCTCTTCTTCTTCTTCTTCTTCTTCCTCTCGGCTCTTCCTACTTTTCGTTCTCCGACATATACCTGCCTCCTCTCCTTCCAACCTTCCTTCTCCCACGCTACACCTGTCGTGCGCGTACCGGAGTAGTGGAAGAAAGAGAAAAAGGGGAGGGAGAGAGAAGTGGTACTTGAGTCCTAGTCGAGCGAGTACACGTACTCAGCCGTGCTAAGGTCGAAGGCACGCCAAATCCATTTATCTCGTGCGTTGGTACCGTCCGTACGTGTACCAAGCCTCGAGGGAGGTGTACCCCTTTCTCTCTTGCTTCTACCTTTATATATATATATATGTTATATATATATACATATACATACATATATATATATATGTACTTATACGTAGAAACGTTGTGAAGGATCTCTTTCGTGGCTTTATTTCACGAACGAAGGTGAAATATTCCACGTTGCAATGCTTTTACTTTCTGCGAGTGACTCGAATTACAAAGACTATAGTCCAGTCTTAAAAATGACAGAAAAAAAGAGAAAATAAAAGAAAAATCACGAATCTTGGTCGTAATTCTCATCAAAAATAAGCTTCTTCACGTTATCTCTCTCTCTTTCTCTATCTATCTATTTCTATCTGTCTCTTTCAATGCGAAACATACTCGATCTTGGTTGTGGTCCTAGTAGAGAACATGCAGCTAAACTCGCTCCTTCGTGAACTTAATCGCGGCCCATTAAAACGGCGCGGCTACGCTTGGAATCCATGCGAGACGCGATTTGAAGTGCACCCGTTATTAGTCGGCCGGGTCGTACGTTAGCACGAAGCGGAATCGAAGGTGCTAATCTAATCTGCCTGACGACGATTAAAGGCCGGCAAGCTGGAGTTTCTCTCTTGCAAGTGTACCTCTACCGTTTGAATTTACGTGTAATCGCACGTCCCACACATACACATACAGAAAGTTGTGAGTTGTACACGTTGGTCCATTTCAAGACACTTCCAATTACCTGAAGACGAAAGAATTTCGCGAAGGATTTAGTCTGGTCCTGTAACCCTTTCACCTCAACTTCCTCATCCTCCTCTTTTCATCCTCTTTCTCCTCCTCCTCCTCCTCTTTTCATCCTCTTCTCCTCCTCTTCCTCCTCCTCTTTTTATCCTCCTTTCTCCTCTCTGCTTGCCCGCAGGACGGTGGGCGTGCGAGCTCACGTCTGCGTGATCTCTGATAGACGACCTACCCAGACCCTTGGAAGTCCTTTCAGAAGGACTTCTTTCTCTTTCTTTCTCTTTCTCTTCGCGTTTCGTAGAAAACAAGGTCGGGGGTAACCTCGAATACGTTAGAGACGCGTCAAATTCAACGTAGGCGTGGCGACCCGAAGATTTTTCATTTTTGCATAAGCTCTTTATATCTTATGATTCGCGTCGGTCTAATAACGCTCGTGGGAATACTGATGGAACATCGGAATCGCTCCCTCCTTTCTCATTTTTATGCAAATTAATGAACAACGAAAATGATGTTATCAGCATTTTTACGATATCTCTAATAAGATTTGAACTGTAACGTAAGAAAATGTTATTACTTCGATTAAATAATATTTAATAAATAATCGTTGATTGAGGAAGGATACTCGTTGATTATTCGAATGACACTTATTGAACCGCGTAGCGAGTAATTTTAATAGGCATTTATTTTTATAATGATGAGTGTTCTTTATAATCGATCTATAATATACATCATAGCATTCAGTTTATACATAATTACAGAGTTGTAAATCTCGTTCGCCCTTAACACATAATAGTAGTGGGTTCGTCGTGCGTCGCGGAAATTGGGAAATTGTCTTTCAGGCCTAGAGGAATTTTTTAGAGTACGGTGGATTGGACGAAGAGGAGGAGGAGGAGAAGGAGGACAGGACGATGACGAGTGTAAAACCTAGGATCGTGTGACGCGTAGAAAAACTTACACGTTTCGTGCTTCATCTCGAAGCGTCGCGACTTACATCGACGCGCTCGCAAAAATTATGCGGATGTGTGTGTATATATATATAATATTTATAATATAATAAAGTATATATACAACCAAACAATTACGGAGGACAAGAAACCAATTTTGTGAACGACTCATGATATCGTTTTGTGACGAATTGCCTTCTAAGTCGCAGACAATTGAGAATTAAAAAGAAAAAAAAAAAAAAGAAAAGGAAAAGAAAAAAGAAAAGAAATAAAAATTATAAAAACTGTCCTTGCCTCCGACGTGAACAAAATTCAAGGAAGAAGAAGGAAAGTTAAGAGAGAACAAAGAAAAGGAAACAAAAATCAAAAAATAAAGATGAGATTCAATATGGCAGTGTCCGCTACTGCCAGTCGCCGTCGATGATAAACTGCAGAATCCTCCAGTGTGAAGGAGGAGTTGCTTTTCCCTACGGAGACAATAAATAAAATCTAACTATTCTCATTTATATCTAGCACGAGACGTCGCCGTCACGCGTCGCTTTGATTCGCTGGTCGGTTCATTCTCTAATATCGTTCTCTCTCTCCATATTTTTCGTAATTTTTATTTTTTCTTATTCTTTTTTTTTCTTCTTTTTTTTTCTTTTTCTTTTGACATCTTTACCGATCGCACGACTTTGCCTTGGCCCTTCGTACGTCGAAAGGTCTACGCATCTCACGATTTTTATTTTAGAACCGTGTAAAGATTGCATCTTTTTATCTCTCTCTCTCTCTCTCTCTCACTCTTTTTCATTTTCTCTAGCTGCCAACATATCATTTGATATCGCTCCGATTTTTTACTCGCTAATTTGAAGTCCTCATTCCTATCGTTTATTCGAACCGTTTACAAAAGTCTTCTTCTCACGGTCTGTTTATCCCCGATTCGGGTAAAAACGTCCGTCGATCGGTCGCGCTTCCCTCGTAGCTTAATCGATAATTACGCGATACATCGAAAGGTACTATGTTTATATATACAGCAGTGCTAATTGATTATTGATTAAATAGTGACGTATTCGCTAACGTTACGTTATCACAACGATGATAAAATTAGATCGCGCATCGATCTTGGGATCGATCAACGCGAACGCCTTTTTCTCGAACACACCGAGTCGGTACTCTCGATCCACCCCTCTCGTCTCGTGTTCTCCTTTCAAACGGTCTTGTTGATCCTCTTTTTCTCTCTTTTCTCTCTCCTTCTCTCTTCCTCCCTTTCTCCTTTCTTTTTCTTTCATCCTCCTATTTTTTCGTTCGTAACTTTGATGGTGGAACAAAAAAAAAAGACAAATAAATTCTTGCAATTGGAGAAACAGAGGAGGAAGAAGAGATGGTACGAAAGAAAAAAATCGTAGTTTATGAGCTGAAAGTACTCGCGCAGCTGGGAAGAAGACAAAGCGCCATCGAAAATATCACTGCGCCTCGGAGATATGCTTCGGTAATCGTGCTAGAACTCCAAGCGAAGAGAAACACGAAATTTCAGGAATCGGACAGGTTGGTTCTCTTTGTGCGAGAATTCTCATCGACTTCTGGACCCACCGATAGAGATACCAAGTTGACTAGATTGGAGCGTTCGAAGCACGTCGATTGTTTGAGATCGTAGCCGATTTGAAGAAGGAAATAGACGAACGCGAGTAGAATAAAAGTAGAAGTGAATGTGACGAACGCTCAGCGATATTTTTTTAGGCGTAGTCCTTCGATTATATTGCACGTGGATTAGCGCGAGACGATAGTACGGGTGGACCCTGGATACCCTGGGAGATCAACTGATCGGCGATCGATCGGAATCGTCGTTTAGGATTTTGGCATCACAGTAAGGGATAATAGTCGCGTTCGCGGCAAAAGAACGGTCACGAGCCGCTAGTAGAGAGAATCGACAGATCTCTATGAGCCTGGGGATCCCTCGAGTGCGCATCTCTGACGGCTCTCGAGCCAAAGACGCGATCGCAGCCTGGTACGGTACATCTGGCTTCCTCTTTTCTATCGTCCGAGCCAGGAGATGATAACGGCGAGGCCGAGCGAGAGGGTTGTCTGGTTGCTTGTTCCTGAGAGAGTCTCGTCAGGTGGTTCAAGTGTTGATGAGTCAAACCGTTCAGGCCAGCCAAGTGCGAGGCGAAAGAAGACAGGCCTGGAAATGTGGCGCCCAGATGAGGTGGAAGAAGCAACGGATGCGGCGGTGGTATCCTGGCAGCAAGATCAACCGCGGATGGTGGAAGTCTAGGTGTCAGGGGATAAGCACCGAGTGGACCGATGCCCGTACCAATAGCAGCGGCGGCTCCGATGCCAGCAGTACCGATACCCGCGTCAGCGTAGAGTCTCGCAAGGAACTCGTTGTGTAGAAGAGGATTCATCGGAGCATCCTCGACGCGCGGCGACAAACTGGATGGCAGGCTACCTGATGAAAGGGGCGGACTCGAGGAGGTCGAGAGTAACTTCCGATGGAGATTGAGATTGGCCGAGTGACGATCACGGGACCTTTTTGAGGGAAAGGCCGCGTTGCAACCGTCGACGCTGCAACGGTGCATCAGCTTGAGATGGACGTTCTGGTAATGAGTTTTCACACCAAAGTGATTCTGAAAGACCTTGCCGCAGGCCGTGCAACGCCGTGGATTCTCACGATCAAGCGGAACCTCCTGGGTACTGACGAAGCCACCATTCTCGTATCTCGCGTAGGTTATCAGGCTATTGTCCATATCCATGGCCGCTGTGGAGGGTGAAGCGCTGGATGAACGAGAGCCATGTGAGGAGTTGTCCATGGTGGTCTCCTGGTGCGTCGTGAGGCTGACGGGGCTGGTAGAGCCGCGGCCAGACCTCGAAGCCACCCGTTGCGTCTCGGTGTACGGCATCATCGTGCGACCCTGCGACAAGGACTCGAGTTGACGCAAAGTGTTGGTCGAGGAGTCGTGGGAGAGCTCGTCGGCTGTCGTTGGACGGCTCTCGACCGAGCTCGGGGCACGGGGGGGATCATCGGGACGCTCACCTTCCTGATTGCGCAGCGCTTCGTCCACCTCATCATCATCATCATCATCCTCGACCTCCTCCATTGGCTCATCTTCCTCGTCCTGCGTCCTCTCGTTCTCCTCATCCTCCACCTCCTCCTCCTGTTCCTCATCACCTCGCCTCCTAACATCGTCCGAGTTTTGTCGGACGATCTTCTCCTCTGTTATATCCAACTCGTTTCTGGAAACCACAATTTTATCCTCGCTCTTGCCGACCTGCGTTTCTTGTTGGTCAACCATTTTGTTTCGTCTCGCCCGTTCCTGAGACTCGGATGCCGAATCACAGACCGCAGTAGTCGAGTTACCCTCCGCGCTTGGCTCGTGTAAATTTTTTGGTTCCGGACTGATCTGACGTTTTGGCGACTTGACGCTGCTCGCCCTCGAACTGAGGTCTCTCGGCTCGTCCTGAGGTAGATCGTCGACCTTCTCCTTCGCTGTTTCTCTACGAACACTCTCCAACGTCGTCGTTGCTTCTCGTTCGCTGATCGAAGTCGTCTCCGGTGAGTTACGACACTTCGCGTCTGGATTCTTCGGCGAGGTTGGCGAGACCTTACGTTCTTCCGCTTCGAGCCGTGACATCGACATGTCCTCCGGTTGATTCTGAAACTCGTCGACCGCTCGGACGATCCCACCGTCTGGTTGACAACGTCGCTGGATCCGTTCCTCGTCGTTCGAGGAGTCGCCATCCGTCGACGAGGAATGCATTTCCGCTAAAACGGCGCATCTCGTTGGATGCTGGGACTTCCGTTTACGTACTCCTCTGCTGTGGAGAAGGGTATTCGAGTTGAGAGTGTGTTGACCAACACTGAAGGAATGCTGATCGGTGCCACCAACGGAGTCGTCCTCGTTGCTGTCGATATTACTGATGTTCTCCTCGTCAGCCATATCGGTGAAGTAGAGTTTCGGCCGTTTGGCTAGACTGAAGTCAGCCGGTTGCTCGTCGTCTTCGTCGCCGTGAGCCATACGAGAATGTAATCTGGATGGTACGTCGTTCGTTTCGTCCTCGGCAACTACGACAATGCCACCGTCGTCCTCGTCGTCGTCTTCTTCGTTCTCGGGTATCATCGACGTCGATGGCGACACTGTGCAACTAGTCGCACCACCTGAAAACGATCCACCTCTAGTCGTCGTTGTGGTGGTGGTCATCGACGCGGCGACGGTAGACGCTCCACTATTCGTCGTCATCGACGCTGTAGTGGAAACCGTACTACTGGGCAAGCCCGTGCTCACTGGCATTCTCTGTTGAAGAGCCTCCTCGTAAGGTCTACCTTGGCCCTGCGTTGAAGACAGGTCGAGATGCTTGAAGTCCAAGGCACAGAGAGATGCGGGTGAACGCAGTTCGGATGGTGGAGTTAACAGAGGAAACGAACCGAAGGGCAAATGATTGAGTCCTGTTGCTGGAACGGGAAGACCAACCTGAGGTGGTAGAACCAACGCGTGAGCCATTGAGGAGCGACCATCGTGAGGCGAAATCTTCCTTCGGAGATGTGGCGAGTGGAGTTTCGGATTAGGATTGGCACTGTGCCGATTTCTCGATCTCCTCGAGCTGAACATCATGCTGCAACCCTTGACGGTGCACTGATGCATCTCTCGGAGGTGTACCGCACTGAAATGGATCTTGAGGGCACCCTTGTCGCAAAACGTCTTCAGGCAAACGTTGCACTGAACTCTCTTCTTACCGGTGGTCGGATTGATGAAGGGCGTGCCTAAGTTGGGTGGCATGTTGGCAGAAGCACCCCATTGTCCCGTTGGTCTTTTTCCAGGCGAATGAGGCTTCCTACCGGGTATACCAGGTGGCCTTCCTAAAGGCGCAGGTTGAAGCGGCAAGGGTGGAGGATGTCTATGCTCGGCTGCCACGTGTTTCGATGCGGCGTCACGCCTGCTGAGGTTCAATGCACTATCGGAGTTTTCGTCGTCATCCTCGTCCTCTTCCGAGCCAAACTCGCTACTCTTTTCACCGCCACTGTGTACGTCCGTAGGTGCAGTCAGGCCGGCGATGGAACCGGTCGATTTAACCATCGGTGGTGGCGGTGGGAAATGACTGGGAAAGGTAGGTGGTAAGGCTCCCGAGGAAACAGCAACGGAGAGCGGGTGACCGAAGTTGAGTGCAGATGAAGAAACCGGCGCCACTGGCACGTGAGGCCTCTGTAATTGCGAGCTGGACGAATGATGGGGCGGACTGTGAGGACTTTGAGGATTTCTCATGGACTTTCGACTCTGCAGAAGTTGTTCGGTAGGTGGTGCAGGTGGTAATGGTGTAAACGCTGGCAAGCCTAATGTACCCAATTTACGAAAATCGAAGGGTTGCATGCTTTGCAGTCTGTTAAGCGGTGACACGTTCATATGCGAATCCAGGGTTCTCGGTGGCGAGTTCCCTCGATTACTCGTTACTCCTGGATTACCACCGGTCGAGGCTGACGAATAATGCTTCTGCGTAGTAGGCGAAATTGAGGGGTGTGAGACCGGGGGTGGAGGATGAGGCGGCGGTAACGGTGGTGGCAACCTCGAACCCGGCGGTGGGAGGCCGCAGTGGAGCAGGTGCAAGGGCGGTGGCAAGTGTGCTAGTGGCATCGTCGGCGGCGAAGGTCGTCTGCTTGGTGACATAGCATCCGTCCCCGGCGTTCCGGCGGCCAGCAGCAACTGCTGCACGAACGGACGCGTCTCGGCGAACCTGAGGAACTGCTGCAACACCAGCGGTTCCTCCTCAGCCGAGCAGATACTCCATCGGTCCAGCACCGGGCCGTTCTGCGAATCCTACGGAACAAACGGAGAACCAACTTTCAGTTTAGTGCCTTTAACGATAATAATGGCATAATAATAAAGATGTCGGAGTAAGAAAGGTAAGTTAATTGAATGAAAATTTTCAAATATCCCAGAACTATTGCGTAAAATTCTATTTCTCCGAGAGACGTAATTATTTATTTCGTTATTATTTTTTAATATTCATTACTAGAAGTCCTAAAATGAAATCATAATTAGGATCAGGAATTTATCTAATATCTCTAAAATGGATCAAACTTTTGACCTGTGTTGTACGATTGGATTGAAAGAACGAACTGAATGTGCGATATAGGAGTCGTGAGAAAGATGTAAGTTACACGACGTTATTAGAAGGTAGAAACGAAACTAGTTTTCGAGCGTGAATCATGTAAGGTGCCTCGCGGATGAAAAATTCGAATTCTCGCGCGTTAACTCGTTAGAACGTCGAACCAGTTTTTCCTGACTCCCCTTCCCTCACCAAGAGCAAGGCCGTATCGTATCCTTCTCCCTCCGTGCTAATTTCTGCCGGGTCGATCATGTTCTCTCTCTCTCTCTCCCTCTCCGTCTCTCTCTCTCTCTCCATCTCTGTTTCATTCTCTCTTTATCTTGAAACAATCGATGTCTCGGGTCGAGACTGTCGTGAGCTTTTTTTTTCACTTTCGTACCTTCCACTCTTAAATCTGTCTTCCTGCCTTTTAGCGAGATTTCGACAGTTGGTACGGACGTCACGGTTCGGCCGTTAGAGTCACGGCTTCTTATAAATTCAGGGTGGCCGTGTATATAGAGCGCCCGTAAGCTTGTCTCTCGCCGGCTTGTATATTTACACATTCCGACGGACTCGACGTAACGCAGGACGCCCAGCGCCGCGACGCTTTTCGCGTCCCGTGTATATTTCTTCAAGCGGCCGTACCCGAACGCCGAGGAGAGAAAAAGAAAGAGAGAGAGAGAGAGAAAGAGAGAAAGATAAAGAGAGAAAGAGAGATCTAGACGGCCCAGCTTGGGTACTCGAATTCACGATCAGTCAAATCAGGCACTCCAAATTCGATCTCGCATGGAAACTGCTGTCTTATTTTTGTACGTTCTTGCCGTTCGTGGAAATGAAAAAGAAAGATAAATATGTTGAATAAAAGATATCTAATAGAATTTTTAATTTGATTTCATGATCGAATAATTGTTATTGTATGAATGTGGAAAATTTATTTATCTGTTTCTTTCAACGACGACGACGATGACGATGACGACGAAGACTTATCTTTAATTTTTTCGAATGGAACTTTGAACACGATATATTAGATGTTAAGAAAAGATTTGGATCGTGCGTGTCTCTTTGAAAGTTTCAAAAGCTGAAAAGAAATTCCGCGAAGCGATCTAAACGTTCGGCAGTTTTGAACGGCAAAGAGAACGCTGCGATCTAAACGGCAGCGTCCCTAAGAACGGATCGCTACCGTGAGACACGAATTTAATTCCGCACGCGAATGAGATCCCACTGGTCGGGTCACGTTTAACGTTAATTTCTAATAGTACATTTAGGTTGAAAAGAACGCGAATCGAACGCGTGTTTGAACGGTCAGGTTCAACAATTGAGTCGGGACGATTATATGAAATCGTGGTAGAGCTGAGCCATTAGTTAAAAAATTTAGAACGATCATTATTGCCTGACTTTAGGATATAACAATTATTTATTTAAGTTGAATGGATTTCCTCTGAACGTTTCTTATTAACGGGCAAATGTTTAAGTGATAATCGATACGAATGCTATTGGTTAGAATTTTACACGAGAACAAAATCTCAGGATAGTTTCCAATTTGCGAGCGCACACCTTGATTAATTACCGGAATGTACGGTCGTTAATTATTGGTGGTTTTGCGGAGGTAGGATCGCGGTAACTAATCGTTTTATTCGTTGGCGTTACCCATTCGGTCGTTCGAAATAGGAAACGCCGGCAATGGCTTCAAGATCTTGTTCGAGTGTGAGATTTCGAAGCGTATTTGGAATTTGCCAGTCCGTGGAGATATATGCGCCTGGGAAATAGCTCGTGCTCGTTGGCCCGGAATAAAGCAGACGGACGACTTGTGAGTCAGGAACGACGAGAACTATTGTGTAACGCATAATTATGGAGAAGGTAGAGTAAGATAATCCTCGTTTTATGCCACATAGAGAAGAGAAATAGAGACAGACGGATAGATAGATAGATAGAGAGAGAGAGAGAGAGAGAGAGAAAGAGAGAGAGAGAGAGGGAGAAAGGGAGAATGAGAGGGTGAAACGAGATTCTCTTCGACGACATGAACGAGATTTCGTCGCCACCCGTCCAGCTTTTCTCGTAGGAGCTATTATTAACCCTAACATAAGTGGATGCTGTATAATGTCTTCGTTATCTCGACTATTTATACTTCCGCTACGTTGAGTCGAACGTAGATTCTATTTTAAAAATTCAACCTAAGTGGTATCTTTTATTCGAAATAAAATATCATACCATAAAGTCACGCTAGAGATTATAAGTACAAAAATGATTTTCTTTAAGAAATTCTTAAAAAAAAAATGTAAAAGTCAATTAACATTACATGTAAATAAGGAAACGTTCTCCGGAAGGTCGTTAGAATTTCTAAGAAAAGAATTCATGTTACACGACGAATCCACTCTCTTTCTCTCGAGCGCGCGAGACACGTCACGCGTGGTACGCGCGTCGATGATTCGCCGTCTCTGGCATACGCAACTCGAAATGGGCGGGGAAAAAATGTTGCTTCCAGTTGGTGTTGCCATCTATCGGCACGGTCCCCGAACACGTCTTGAGAGCGGAGGCGGAGGCGAAGACGGCGGCGGCGGCGGCGGCGGTAGCGGCGGCGGCGATCGAAAAGGCAATGCCATCCGTGACTGGACAACTGCATATGATTTCACGGTCGGCGAGTTCCGTCTTATTCGTGTGTAGAAATCGTGAAGATCTCGCGTGGATATCCGCCACTAAATTGGATCGCGACTACCTGCGTCTTCCTTCTGTCTCCTTTCGATATTAAACTATCTCTCTCTATCTTAAATCCTTCGGTAACTCGCCTTTCTCTCCTTTACGAAGCTTCTACTACGTAGTACATACTACTACTTATCTATCTCTTTCTTTCTCCAACTCGAGAGAGCTCGTTCTCGTTAGCGAGAACGTCAGAGAAATCATCGAATCGTCACCGGTGACTCCGTCGTACCTTTCTTGTCGGAACCTAACAAAAAAGCTTAGTTGAAATTTTTAATCCTTCATGCGCTTTGTTATCGTCAATATTTTATTCGGTTTTATTGCACCGATAGCTCGTTATATCGTTATTTACCATAGCATTCGTTTATATTTTTTTTTATTTTTCATGATACGCAATCGATTAGAACGCACACGGCATCATTCGTAAATTTATTAAGTAGAAATATATGTGCGAGTTTATTATTGTTAACTTACATGATTGAAAACCTGACGATAAGTTTGTCTCGTGTAAGAATGGGGACCTAAATTTCGAAGATGTTTTCCATCGTCGAAATTCGATTAAAAATAGAAGCGTCCTGAAAATTTCGAAGGAAATTCTCACTGATCATCTACCAAACATCCCTCTGTTCGTCGATATCGCTTTTCCGTCGATCCCGTCGAGAACTTGGCAAGAGGCTTTGTTTTCTTTGAAAGACCGGAGCCGATAATTCAAGCGGTTTACTTATCGCGCGACGAGCTCGTTTTTATTACACACTTTCGAGCTCGCGTCGCGGCCGCGTCATGCGTTATATTCGTACGGACTCAACGGAGGAGTCGAATATTGAGCTTGACGAATTTGTGTGAAACGATAGAATTTTCAACTTCGAGTAATATAGAGGCTACGGAGTCTCATAATTCGTTTCAAATCGGATATCCGTGTTTTTGGTAAAGAAAATAATTAATTACGCGAGTTATTCATTCATTTTGAGGAATAATTTTTCAACTGATCGAAAACGAGTACATTAAATTTTGTAAAATATTTTTAAACGATCGATCATTAATATTGACCTATAATAAATAACGCGATTCATTCTGTACAACGTATCATCGTGATTTTTGAATATTACATCGAGTCCTTTTTTACTATCCAAAAGATTTCTAACAACTTAGTAGAGAAACCGTGACGAGGAAAGCAATTCATAATGTCGAAGGATGAACAATGTAACTTTGATCGTTCGGAACCCTGCATTTAACTAATCATTATCGCCGGCTAACTCAATCTGCCCTCGAGGGAATTCTTTTAAGAGTATCCTCAAGTCAAAGATTTGCGATTATTACTCATGTATTACGAACGACGATCGATTAACGTGCAACACGCATTTTAAGCATTTAATTCGAAAAAAGAAGATACTAAAAAGAATAAAAAAGTAAGAAAAAAAAAGAAAGAAAAAGAAAAGGGGGTATCATTTAAGGACATCGCAAACAATAATCACGAACGGAGACCACTCATCCCGATCGTTATTAACGTCCCAAAAAATTTTCTTCATTTTTTCTCCTTCGTTATAATTTTTTCGTTCATTTTTTCGATCTTCAGCGAGTAACGTTAATGATACACAACGATCGTTCTCGATCGAAGAGATTCAGTTGGTCTTTCTCCAGTCGATTTTCTGTCAGAATTCGAGAACTCCTCGTCCTCAGTTGGACCACTCGAGATAAACGCTATAATTTTTCGCGTTCTCTTCAAAATCAGCACGAAGACGTTTCTCGCCCTTCCTTTTTATCTCTACATCGAACTACATCTCTTCCTCTCCGTTCAAAATCGACTCACAATAGTCGACGTAAATGGCACGTCCTGAGTTTTAATTTCCCCGCTTGGCTCGCGCGTCCTTGCAACTTCTTTTTCGTTTACGCTCCAACGGATTCCTCCTTCTTTCTTTTCCTCTCTTTCTCTCTCCCCTCTCTCTCTCTCTCTCTTTCTCTCCTGTGAAAGGGATAGCTCCTACAACCTCCGTGGCTTACCTTCGTAATTTACGGTTTTGGCTCATGCTCCCATCGAGGTGGAGTAATGACAGGTCGATCGGTTCTTCGAGCTACCATCTTCGAAGGTGGTTTCTTTCCATTTTTGTGTCTTCTATCATAGCTCTCTTTCTTTATATTTCTTTCTCTCTTTTTCTCTCTTTCTCTTTCTCTTTTTTTCTCGTCAATCCTACTCCTTTTTCATTTCTCCTTCTTCCTCTCTATTTTTCTTACATTTTCCTGTATCTCACGTCGACGATAACGAGATCAGAAATAAATTCCGTAAGGTGGACCACCCATGCATGAGAAACGATTACGTATTCGTGCGAGATCGTTGTAACTTCGCGCTTGAACAGAGTAAGAGAGAGAGAGAGAGAGAGAAAGAGAGAGAGAGAGAGAGAGAGAGAGAGAGAGAAATGATTTATCGTCTCGGCTTTCTTCCGAGAGTAACCTAAAGATGTCCAAGAGAAACAGGGTAAAGAGAAAATAAGACAGAGAAGGAGGAAAACAGAGAACGAACGATACACTAGGTAGATGTTAATTAATTTTGTTCGAATATGCCGCGATTAAACCCAAAGATTAAAATTTATACGAACCGATAATTTTCCATTAATTTTTCGTAATAAAAAGACGCAAATTCCACGGTTCGAGGTTCATAAAATATTTCATATAGTCGGTTCAAACTAGTCAGAGTTCAAAAAATGAATCAAAGAAATGTTCGTGAAAAATTGATCGATCTTTCGTTTCGTTGAGAAATTCTATTGGAATTCTTTCATGAACGATAACACGGCTGAATTCGTCGCACTCACCCTTTTTACGGTCCTTCGAAGAAAAAAGAAAGAAAGAAAGAAAGAAAGAAAAAAGGAAGAAAAAGAAAGAGAAAAAGAGAGAGAGAGAGAGAGAGAGAGAAGACAATGAAAGAAAGAGAAAGAGAAAGAGAAATGGATTTTATCGGCGGCGCTCTCGCGAAGAAGCGTTCGAGCGATTCGTGACGCGGTCGGCCACTCGTGGGCCCGAGAGCGCAACTCGCTCGTAAATCTCGACGAATCTACGACGAGCGGAGAAGCGGCGGTTGCGGCGGTTTCGCGTTTTACCGATGGCCTTTCCGTCCAGGGCCCCGGTAGTATCGTCCGCCAGTTAAACTGGCTACGCTCGTGCCCCTGTAAAATCCTACTGAATTCCACAACACTCATCTTTCTCTCTTTCTCTTTTTCCCTCTTTCTCTTCTCCCTCTCTTTCTCTATTTCTCTCTCTATTTCTTTCTCTCTTTCTCCGTTGCTGCTGTTGCTGCCGTTCCACTACCGTTCACCATCTTTCAGTACGCCAACGAAATTGACGTCCACTTTGACTCGAGGTAGTCGTTCGTACGATGTACATCGCGATTT